>NW_025765461.1:0-163707 GCF_003918875.1 Haliotis rubra | reverse complement strand
TATATGTGGTACAGTATCAGATAGGTCATCTAGCCTCTATACCTACACAACCTCCATGATATATGTGGTAGAGTATCAGATAGGTCATCTAGCCTCTATACCTACACAACCCCCGTGGTGGCCACCTGTCACAAGAAAGGAGGGAAGAAGAAGCCTTCTCACCTTGAACGGAAGCATCAATATTACTGTTAATTAGTAAGAGGATGACAATCCAAAGTGTGCTGCGTCAGTGTGATCAATGAGTAGATGTGAACCATCGTACATTTGTAAAGATGTTCAAAGACCAGGATTAAATCTGGTCTTCAGCAACTCATGTTTGTCGTAACAGGAAGGTGACGGGTTTGGGTGGTCGGGCACACATGATCCAACCATTAATCAGAATGTGGTACCAGTTGTTAAAGCCACAGTTAATGGCAAAATCCATGAAAGAAACTTTCCAACCTTTTAGGGAATTTAAATGCTGAAATATTAAATGGCAAGCTTGCTAATTGTTTATCGACGTAACATCGTTCAAAGTAGTTTAAAAGTTTTACCCATTTCTGAACTACATCCATAGAACAGAGTAATTCTTGTGAAAATAAGACAAGCTCAATACGTAGCTTACTACAACACAGGAAAGAGACGCCTATTCGATGGAAACATCATATGTACGGTGGTTAATGTATGTCTAGGAAGTGACATACTATAAGTAAATTGTGTGAATTTAAGTTAACTTCGAGCGGTTTTCATATCAAAAACTGAACGCATCCATGTCAAAGGGCAGCACACATGCGCAGTGATACACAAAGATATACACCAATATCTCCCTTTGTGATCTTTTCACTTTTCACTAAGCCAAAGAGTCCAGTATAATGATGGAATTTTGAATCAAAACCTTTCACTTCAAGAGATCTTCAAAAGGACAATAATGACAAGCAAAATATGGTGACATTAATTAAGATGACGGAATTGTAGTCAAACAGCTGTCACTTCAAGACATATTATCCCGATTAAGTCAAAGGACAATCATTTCATAACATCCAAAATATGGTAGCATTACTGTTCTAGAGGTTATTGCATTGAAAGTAAGCAGGATTAACAGATGAATTTGGGGGAATTCCATATCATATCATTTATAAAATCGTACTTAATGCCTACATTTACCTGGCTCGAGAAGCGTATATTGCACAACAGGTTATTCTAAAGATTAATAATAACATTTGGAAGGAGGTTTTGTTATGAAGGTCAATGTACCTGAGATGATGTTTTACCTTCTGATGAAGATACGACGAGCAAGTATGTCTTGTATAATAATGAAATCAAAATTGATGGTTAGCATATTATTTTCCAACAATGACATTGAAAGGGTACAGCATTCGTACATGATATCATTTATGATACGGAGAAACATAATCGCGACATTGACATTTTAACAGCTTCATCCCTTTGTCCCGTTAAATATTTGAACTGG
Source organism: Haliotis rubra (assembly GCF_003918875.1). Taxonomy (NCBI): domain Eukaryota; kingdom Metazoa; phylum Mollusca; class Gastropoda; order Lepetellida; family Haliotidae; genus Haliotis; species Haliotis rubra. Next base: position 162,257 of record NW_025765461.1, on the reverse strand, counting down.
AGAATGAAATATAAAAATTAGCATCTCAAGCCAAGTGGATAGGAGTGAATAGGGGGAGAGGGAGAATGAAGGACTGACTTTATGCTAACAAGGTCATGTGCACTTACTAATACAAGACCAAGTGTGTTTCAAATTGTAGGGCAATCAACCAGAGAAAGTAGGTGCTATAAATAGACTGCCTTTCTGTAAAACTGAGAGCAATGCAGTCACTCCGAGATATGTCAATACACGAAAGACTTGTCTACATGGACGTATAGAGCATGGGCGCAGAGAACGTGGGACCAAGTCACTTTCAGTGGGGAGCAGGCTTAAATTATTCCTGAGAAACTCACCCTCGCGGACTTGCCTCACATGTGTCAACGCAGGGGAAACAGATGGCGTCAACTACTTCAGTCTTTCTTCACGACGTCTACGATCAGTACACATCTCACAGATACGTAAGAACTGAATGAGGGAGTGAGTTTTACGCCGCACTCAGCAATATTCCAGCTATATGGTGGCGGTCTGTAAATAGAATCTGGACCTGACAATCCAGTGATCAACTGCATGAGCATCGATCTATGCAATTGGGAACCGATGACATGTGTCAACCAAGCCAGCGAGCCTGACCGCCCGATCCCGTTATTCGCCTCTTACGACAAGTTTGGGTTACTGAAGAACAATTCCTAACCCGGATCTTCACGGGGGGATCAGTAAGAAGAATTAAACCACAACACATGATCGAAACATTTCAGATGTAAGGATGAGTCATGTAAAGACTTACCCAAGAGTACCTGATAATCAAGAAAGATGGATAGAAGAAACGTTTATTATATAAAGATGATACTAGCGAGATTGAATTTCAAATTATCGATATGAGAGATGGTTCGGTTCAAAGTAGGTTTTATGAAAATAAGAACACATCATACATATAAGCCACAAAACACTATCCACATCTTTCAGAAATCTTTGCTAAACGCAGAGTGGACTGTAAGATTCCGACTACATCATGAGCATGTCTTTTTAGGATTACACACACACACACACACACGCACGCACGCACGCACGCACACACATACACGCACACACAAACACACAAACGTATATAACTGTCTCTTGGGGAATATATGCTAATCTTTTTTGTTACGGTTTAGAGATTACTGAGATAAAAGGCCTATGTGGCTCCTATAACCAGTGAAATATAACACAGTCAAGTCTACAATATTCAATTATATATTGAATAAGCAAGGTTACAATGAATGACAGTCACAAATCCAATATATTGGGTCACAAATCTAAAATATTAACTCACCAAGTCTTCATGTTCCCAGTAAAAACAGATGTACTGATTGAAGACCGTTGACAGCTGTTGAAAGTTCAATGTAAACGAGGCCTCTTGAAACGTAGATGTTAGCTAACAGATGAGCGTAAATCCAAAGTCGCCCCCCATACATCTCAACAACCATTCCTTACATAACAATTATACAGTTTTTCCAGCAAAAAACATGCAACGCTACGATCTTCTCACAGCTTCCACAATCCAACCAGAAGCAAAACAAACAAAGGGAGGCAACTCCTCAGCGCACTCTCATCAGTGAAATTACATAGTCCAAGTTTAAGATGGGAGGTCACACCAACATTCAGCACCTCAAACTTTTGTGACCCATAATAACTAAACGTTAATTAATGTGACATTATAAGCAACAAAAATACATTCCCATAACAAAATACATGTTTCAACTGAATAGCCTACCTGTAGATATGAATGTAAATGTTCAACGCAAATAGCTGCACTATTTAGTAAAGAACTATGATAAGCACCAAAATTAATGTTCAAACTAAATGGTTACATTACACATCAAAAGAAATGTTCAAACCAAACGTAAATGTTCACACCAAATGGCTGGATTACATAGTAAGGTAAATATTCAACCCTAATGTCTTTATTACATATTAAGGTATATGTTCAAAGCAATGGTTTAACAGTATAGCAAAGTAAATTGTATACCAAATAGCTATAATATTTTACAATATATGTGCAAGACAAACAACTGACACATGTTACAATATATTAACAAATCAAATCGGTTTAATATATATATTTGAATGGCGACAATACATATATTGCAAAAACATATTCATCTCTTAATTTGTAATGACTCATACCGACCGACAATACACAGACTATCAATGAATATGACCTCTTTTAGATGTAACGTCTCACACCGCGGATGGAACATAGACCATCACATCGTATGGATGGCGCAAATAATATAAACCCCTAGACATCCAGCGTCTAATACAGGGGGATGGCACAAATACCATGACCCCCTAGACATGTAGCGTCTCAAACAGGGGAATGACACAAATACCATTACCCCTAGACATCCAGCGTCTCATATGGGGGGATGACACAAATATCATGACCCCTTAGGCATGTAGCGTCTCATACAGGGGCATGGCACAAATATCATGACCCCTTAGGCATGTAGCGTCTAATACAGGGGCATGGCACAAATATCATGACCCCTTAGGCATGTAGCGTCTCATACAGGGGCATGGCACAAATACCATGACCCTCTAAATATGCAGCGTCTCATACAGGGGGATGACACACATATCATGACCCCTTAGGCATGTAGCGTCTCATACAGGGGGCCCCGGGATGACACAACTATCATGACCCCCAGGGATGTAGCGTCTCATACAGGGGCATTGCACAAATATCATGACCCCCTAGACGTGCAGCGTCTCATACAGGGGCATGGCACAAATATCATGACCCCTTAGGCATGTAGCGTCTCATACACAGGGGGCAGCACACGGCGCATCTTCTCGTACACGTGATCCGGTTGGGTAACACTTGTTATTTCATCTCCAGCATCTGTCGGGTCATTCTGGTAGGTGGGGTTTCGCACGGCACCAGCAGCAACGCCTGTCTTCTTCTGCTTGTCCGTCATCACCATTCTGTAAACAAGTTGTTAACATGTTAACTCGTATTATTTGCTGACGTGTACGCAAGCAAATATTCGATTTATGAAGATAATTCAATTCTATGTAAAACTTTATTTCATCCTCATTTTAATGTCGACTAATTTGAAAACCACAGTGACAATAATATATATATATATATATATATATATATATATGTATATGTATATGTATATATATATATATATATATATATATATATATATATATATATATATATTAATCCGAATTTTATTTTTGAACAATGAGTGAATTTTAACTGAAGGAGTGAGTGAGTTGGCTTTTACGCCGCGTTTATCAATATTGCAGCAATATCATGGCGGGTTTTAACTGAATAAAAAACTTGACTTTTCTTTCTTGTGGGTCCCTATGTTCTAACCTTAATGAAAGAATATTGGTTTCTATGGTTACCTTCTACATCTGACCAGGAGGATCACGAGAACCACCACCACCAATCCCAGAAAGACACATACAGACACCAGCGCCCAGACAACAAGGTTCCAATCTACAGTACAACATGGCAGGTAGACATATTAACAACCACACACCATGTGCTGGTGTGGTCCTGTGCATGGTAGGTAGACATATTAACAACCACAAACCATGAGGTGGAGTGGTCCTGTGCATACAGTCAAGGTCACAAATCAAAACGTTGGAGTGAGTTTTCTGTAAGCTGGCATGATTAACCCAATTACTGTTCAAATCATTAACTGAACGTACCTAACAACCTAGTAAGTATGAATCAGCAATAGATCAATAACACAATACAATGTAGAACAAACGAGCCACGATTCCGACGAAAGTGCAAATTCAAATCCGAAAGGCTCTTGCTGGACCAACGTTACAACATTTGAGAAACTGGATGCCGTTGTATAAAGCGATCTTAGCGCTAAGGTGATCGTCACTAGCACTCCAATAACATAGACTTAAGACTAGCGTGGCGCTAATTATAAGGTTGTTTTAACAACGGCACCCTGCAGAAAGAAGAGGTTATTTATTTAGAAATGGCACGCGCTCATTATGACGTCACGTCGTAACAAAACAGACAGCAGCCAATCATTTAGGAAATATGCTGCCATGTTATAATTGTCATATACAAGACATAAAATGTTTGCATTTTTATAATTCTATCCATTTTGGCTGTAATAGGAGATATGGCTGGAGCTGTGCTGCGGACGACATTTGTTTTTTATAATAACATACACATTAAACAGTCCACTGTATAATCAACAACCTGCGATGTTTGTTCCAGCCTGGAAGGTAGATTGAACCCAGCAACACTGGCGGAACCATGTAATAAAAGCATTTTCGTGATAACTAGGTTCATTGTTTATACCTTCATGGTATAATTCTTGTACCACGTTTCCGGCTTGACACGTGCCAGTAGACAGGTGGCGCCGCCAACACACTGGTCACACAGTTTCCGGCAGCGCTCACCGTAGGTACCATTTGGACATACTTTAAAAAAATACGCCATGCGTGAAGAATTGATTACCCATAGTTAACACACTGAATTCATATTCATATCGTTTAGGTACTAAGTGGATCCAGTGGACAGGTAAGCACCCGGATGCATTATGGGAAGGTAAAAAACCGAAATAACTCCACGTGCGTTGAGACAATAAAGGACAGCATCACGTGCACGCAACTTTAACCTAACACTGATGGCCCGACCAATCATCGCGTTAAAGCATGACCATGTCCCAGTCATCTAAAGACGCTCACCACCTTGGCCTGAATTATATATCAGGTAATTTCAACGGCAGACTACGATATTATCTTTGTTCAAGATAAGAAAGCAACTCAACAAAAACTATAGTCGTAAATCTTTAGCTGAACATAGAACACCGTCGCAACACTGTAGTTGAACAAACATCACTGTCGTAATTCTGTAGCTTGATATTGTTCACTGTGTTCAGTCTATAGTTTAGTACAGATCAGTGTCGTAACTCTATAGTGTAACTCAGACTACAGTCGTGACGTACTTGTTTCGGATAGACTTCTGAGTGGCAGATAGTGTAGCAGATAATGCTGTCGTAATTCTGTACTTTAACAAAGACTACTGTCGTAACTCTACAGTTTAACACAAACTGTGATTTGAGTACCATACACATTATACATTGCAACCAACACCCATGTTCAAGTGGACGCTAACTCAAACAGCTCCACCGAATGCTAATAACACAGCTTTTTCACAGTGCCTTTGCCGGAGAGCTTCTGAACAATTTGTTGGAATTAAGTTTATTATAATCAGTACTATTATCTATTATAACTCCTTCATACACACCAGTAGTACACGTGTCGCCAATCCAGCCAGTGTCACACCCATCTGCACAATGGCCATCGATGTTGTCACAAGCACTTCCATTGACGCATTTCCCACATTCCCGGGTGCACATCCGACCATACCACCCAGAGGGACAACCTGTTGAACGATACACAGATACAGCACGTTAACACTGTGTGACAGAGATACACAGCCGATCATACCACCCAGAGGGACAACCTGTTGAACGATACACAGATACAGCACGTTAACACTGTGTGACAGAGATACACATCCGACCATACCACCCAGAGGGACAACCTGTTGAACGATACACAGATACAGCACGTTAACACTGTGTGACAGAGATACACAGCCGACCATACCACCCAGAGGGACAGCCTGTTGAACGATACACAGATACAGCACGTTAACACTGTGTGACAGAGATACACATCCGACCATACCACCCAGAGTGACAGCCTGTTGAATGATACACAGATACAGCACGCTAACACTGTGGGACAGAGATACACATCCGACCATACCACCCAGAGGGACAACCTGTTGAACGATACACAGATACAGCACGTTAAGACTGTGTGACAGAGATACACATCCGACCATATCATTCAGAGGGACAACCTGTTTTGAACGATACACACATACAGCACGTTAACACTGTGTGACAGAAATACACATCCGACCATACCACCCAGAGGGACAGCCTGTTGAACGATACACAGATACAGCACGTTAACACTGTGTGACAGAGATACACATCCGACCATACCACCCAGAGGGACAGCCTGTTGAACGATACACAGATACAGCACGTTAAGACTGTGGACAGAGATACACATCCGACCATACCACCCAGAGTGACAGCCTGTTGAACGATACACAGATACAGCACGTTAAGACTGTGTGACAGAGATACACATCCGACCATATCATTCAGAGGGACAACCTGTTTTGAACGATACACACATACAGCACGTTAACACTGTGTGACAGAAATACACATCCGACCATACCACCCAGAGGGACAGCCTGTTGAACGATACACAGATACAGCACGTTAACACTGTGTGACAGAGATACACATTCGACCACACCACCCAGAGGGACAGCCTGTTGAACGATACACAGATACAGCACGTTAACACTGTGTGACAGAGATACACATCCGACCATACCACCCAGATTGACAGCATGTTGAACAATGCACAGATACAGCACGTTAACACTGTGTGACAGAGATACACATCCGACCATACCACCCAGAGTGACAGCCTGTTGAATGATACACAGATACAGCACGCTAACACTGTGGGACAGAGATACACATCCGACCATACCAATTTCCAGAGGGACAACCTGTTGAACGATACACAGATACAGCACGTTAAGACTGTGTGACAGAGATACACATCCGACCATACTCCTCATTCAGAGGGACAACCTGTTTTGAACGATACACACATACAGCACGTTAACACTGTGTGACAGAAATACACATCCGACCATACCACCCAGAGGGACAGCCTGTTGAACGATACACAGATACAGCACGTTAACACTGTGTGACAGAGATACACATCCGACCATACTGACCCAGAGAGCGACAGCCTGTTGAACGATACACAGATACAGCACGTTAAGACTGTGGGACAGAGATACACATCCGACCATACCACCCAGAGTGACAGCCTGTTGAACGATACACAGATACAGCACGTTAAGACTGTGTGACAGAGATACACATCCGACCATATCATTCAGAGGGACAACCTGTTTTGAACGATACACACATACAGCACGTTAACACTGTGACAGAAATACACATCCGACCATACCACCCAGAGGACAACCTGTTGAACGATACACAGATACAGCACGTTAACACTGTGTGACAGAGATAACAGCTGACCATACCACCCAGAGTGACAGCCTGTGGAACGATGTACACAGATACAGCACGTTAACACTGTGTGACAGAGATACACATCCGACCATACCACCCAGAGGACAACCTGTTGAACGATACACAGATACAAAGCACGTTAACACTGTGTGATAGAGATACACATCCCACCCGCATAGGACTGGCCAGTTGAACGACAACCTACGTTGAATTGTGTGACAGATACACATCCGACCACTACCCGATACATGCTGAACACAGATACGGCACGTTAACACTGTGGGGTGACAGAGATACACATCCGACCATATCACCCAGAGTGACAGCCTGTTGAAATGATACACAGATACAGCACGCGTTAACACTGTGGGACAGAAATACACATCCGACCATACCACCCAGAGGGACAACCTGTTGAACGATACACAGATATGGCTATGAAGACCGTGTGACAGAGATAACAGCCGACTATATGAGGGACAATGTTTTGATGACGATACACAGATACAGCACGTTAACACTGTGTGACAGAAATACACATCCGATACACCCAGAGGGACAGCTCATTGAACAACGCACACATACAGCACGTTAACATGTGGGACGGAAATACACAGCCGACCATACCACCCAGAGGGACAGCCTGTTGAACATCGATCCAATCATATTCAGATACAGCGCGTTAACTGTGTGACAGAGATACAGACTTCTCTGCACGTGAACGATACGAATAAGACATATAAGCACGTCTAACGCTGTGTGACAGAGATACACATCCGACCATATACCACCCAGAGTGACAGCCTGTTGAATGATTTGATACAGCATTAACACTGTGGGACAGGAGATGCACATACCATACCAGAGGGACAGCCTGTTGAACGATACACAGATACAGCACGTTAAGACTGTGTGACAGAGATACAGATCCGACCATACCACCTAGAGTGAGTAGAGCTGTTGAACGATACACAGATACAGCACGTTAACACTGTGTGACAGAGATACACATCCGACCATACCACCCAGATTGACAACAGCATGTTGAACAATGCACAGATACAGCACGTTAACACTGTGGGACAGAGATACACAGCCGACCATACCACCTAGAGGGACAGCCTGTTGAACAATGCGTATCATACAGCACGTTAACGCTGTGTGAATACATCATCGACCACATACCAATTTTAGAGGGACAAGCCTGTTGAACAATGCACAGATACAGCACGTTAACACTGTGTGACAGAGAGCACAGCCGACCATACCACCCAGATAACCAACCTGTTGATTGACACACAGATACAGCAGCACGTTAACACTGTGGACAGAGATACACATCCGACCATACCACCCAGAGTGACAGCCTGTTGAATGATACACAGATACAGCACGTTAACACTGTGGGACAGAAATACACATCCGACCATACCACCCAGAGGGACAACCTGTTGAACGATACACAGATACAGCACGTTAAGACTGTGTGACAGAGATACACACCTGACCATACCACTAAGAGTGACAGCCTGTTGAACGATTGATGACAGATACAGCATGTTAACACTGTGGGACAGAGATACACAGCCGACCATACCAATCTTGCAGAGGACAGCCTGTTGAACAATGCACACATACAGCACGTTAACACTGTGTGACAGAGATACACAGCCGACCATACCACCCAGAGGGACAGCCTGTTGAACAATGCACACATACAGCACGTTAAGACTGTGTGACAGAGATACACATCCGACCACACCACCCAGAGGGACAGCCTGTTGAACGATACACAGATACAGCACGTTAACACTGTGTGACAGAGATACACATCCGACCATACCACCCAGATTGACAGCATGTTGAACAATGCACAGATACAGCACGTTAACACTGTGGGACAGAGATACACAGCCGACCTTAATACCACCCAGAGGGACAGCCTGTTGAACAATGCACACATACAGCGCGTTAACACTGTGCGACAGAGATACACAGCCGACCACCACCTAGATAACCAACCCGTTGATTGATACGTTAGATACAGCACGTTAACACTGTGGGACGAGATACACATCCGACCATACCAATTTAGAGTGACAGCCTGTTGAATGATACACAGATACAGCACGTTAACACTGTGGGACAGATATACATCCGACCATACCGCCCAGAGGGACAGCCTGTTGAACGATACACAGATACAGCACGTTAACACTGTGTGACGAAATACACATCCGACCATACCACCCAGAGGGACAACCTGTTGAACGATTACACACATACAGCACGTTAACACTGTGTGACAGAGATACACATCACCAAGAGTGCAGACTGACCATACCACCCAGAGTGACAGCCTGTTGAACGATACACAGATGACAGCATGTTAACACTGTGGGACAGAGATACACAGCCGACCACCACCAGAGGGACAGCCTGTTGAACAATGCACACATACAGCACGTTAACACTGTGTGACAGAGATACACAGCCGACCTTACCAATCCCAGAGGGACAGCCTGTTGAACGATGCACATACAGCACGTTAACACTGTGTGACAGAGATACACATCCGACCATACCACCCAGAGGGACCCAGATTGACAGCATGTTGAACAATGCACAGATTGACAGCATGTTGAACAATGCACAGATACAGCACGTTAACACTGTGGGACAGAGATACACAGCCGACCATACCACCCAGAGGGACAGCCTGTTGAACAATGCACACATACAGCACGTTAAGACTGTGTGACAGAGATACACATCCGACCATATCATTCAGAGGGACAACCTGTTTTGAACGATACACACATACAGCACGTTAACACTGTGTGACAGAAATACACATCCGACCATACCACCCAGAGGGACAACCTGTTGAACGATACACACATACAGCACGTTAACACTGTGTGACAGAGATACACAGCTGACCATACCACTAGGAGTGACAGCCTGTTCTGAACGATACACAGATACAGCACGTTAACACTGTGTGACAGAGATACACATCCGACCATACCACCCAGATTGACAGCATGTTGAACAATGCACAGATACAGCACGTTAACACTGTGGGACAGAGATACACAGCCGACCATACCACCCAGAGGGACAGCCTGTTGAACAATGCACACATACAGCACGTTAACACTGTGGGACAGAGATACACAGCCGACCATACCACCCAGAGGGACAGCCTGTTGAACAATGCACAGATACAGCACGTTAACACGGTGTGACAGAGATACACAGCCAACTATACCACCCAGATTGCCAGCCTGTTGAACGATACACAGATACAGCACGTTAACACTGTGTGACAGAGATACACATCCGACCATACCACCCAGAGTGACAGCCTGTTGAATGATACACAGATACAGCACGTTAACACTGTGGGACAGAGATACACATCCGACCATACCACCCAGAGGGACAGCCTGTTGAACGATACACAGATACAGCACGTTAACACTGTGTGACAGAGATACACATCCGACCATACCACCTAGAGTGACAGCCTGTTGAACGATACACAGATACAGCACGTTAACACTGTGGACAGAGATACACATCCGACCATACCACCCAGAGGGACAGCCTGTTGAACCATACACAGATACAGCACGTTAACACTGTGTGACAGAGATACACATCCGACCACACCACCCAGAGTGACAGCCTGTTGAACGATACACAGATACAGCACGTTAACACTGTGTGACAGAGATACACATCCGACCATACCACCCAGATTGACAGCATGTTGAACAATGCACAGATACAGCACGTTAACACTGTGGGACAGAGATACACATCCGACCATACCACCCAGAGTGACAGCCTGTTGAATGATACACAGATACAGTACGTTAACACTGTGGGACAGAGATACACATCCGACCATACCACCCAGAGGGACAGCCTGTTGAACGATACACAGATACAGCACGTTAAGACTGTGTGACAGAGATACACATCCGACCATATCATTCAGAGGGACAACCTGTTTTGAACGATACACACATACAGCACGTTAACACTGTGTGACAGAAATACACATCCGACCATACCACCCAGAGGGACAACCTGTTGAACGATACACAGATACAGCACGTTAACACTGTGTGACAGAGATACACAGCTGACCATACCACTAAGAGTGACAGCCTGTTGAACGATACACAGATACAGCACGTTAACACTGTGGGACAGAGATACACATCCGACCATACCACCCAGAGGGACAACCTGTTGAACGATACACAGATACAGCGCGTTAACACTGTGTGACAGAGATACACAGCTGACCATACCACCCAGATTGACAGCCTGTTGAACGATACACAGATACAGCATGTTAACACGGTGTGACAGAGATACACAGCCGACCATACCACCCAGAGGGACAGCCTGTTGAACAATGCACAGATACAGCACGTTAACACGGTGTGACAGAGATACACAGCCGACCATACCACCTAGATAACCAGCCTGTTGATTGATACACAGATACAGCACGTTACCACTGTGGGACAGAGATACACATCCGACCATACCACCCAGAGTGACAGCCTGTTGAATGATACACAGATACAGCACGTTAACACTGTTGGACAGAGATACACATCCGACCATTCCACCCAGAGGGACAGCCTGTTGAACGATACACAGATACAGCACGTTAACACTGTGTGACAGAGATACACATCCGACCATATTATTCAGAGGGACAACCTGTTTCGAACGATACACACATACAGCACGTTAACACGGTGTGACAGAGATACACAGCCGACCATACCACCCAGATTGCCAGCCTGTTGAACGATACACAGATACAGCACGTTAACACTGTGTGACAGAGATACACATCCGACCATACCACCCAGAGTGACAGCCTGTTGAATGATACACAGATACAGCACGTTAACACTGTGGGACAGAGATACACATACGACCATACCACCCAGAGTGACAGCCTGTTGAACGATACACAGATAAAGCACGTTAACACTGTGTGACAGAGATACACAGCCGACCATATCATTCAGAGGGACAACCTGTTCTGAACGATACACACATACAGCACGTTAACACGGTGTGACAGAGATACACAGCCGACCATACCACCCAGAGGGACAGCCTGTTGAACGATACACAGATACAGCACGTTAACACTGTGTGACAGAGATACACATCCGACCATACCACCCAGAGGGACAGCCTGTTGAACGATACACAGATACAGCACGTTAACACTGTGGGATAGAGATACACATCCAACCATACCAACCAGAGTGACAGCCTGTTGAACGATACACAGATACAGCATGTTAACACTGTGGGACAGAGATACACATCCGACCATACCACCCAGAGGGACAGCCTGTTGAACAATGCACACATACAGCACGTTAACACGGTGTGACAGAGATACACAGCCGACCATACCACCCAGAGGGACAGCCTGTTGAACAATGCACACATACAGCACGTTAACATGGTGTGACAGAGATACACAGCCGACCATACCACCCAGAGGGGCAGCCTGTTGAACAATGCACACATACAGCACGTTAACACTGTGTGACAGAGATACACAGCCGACTATACCACCCAGAGGGACAGCCTGTTGAACGATACACAGATACAGCACGTTAACACTGTGTGACAGAGATACACATCCGACCATACCACCCAGAGGGACAGCCTGATGAACGATACACAGATACAGCACGTTAACACTGTGGGATAGAGATACACATCCAACCATACCAACCAGAGTGGCAGCCTGTTGAACGATACACAGATACAGCATGTTAACACTGTGGGACAGAGATACACAGCCGACCATACCACCCAGAGGGACAGCCTGTTGAACAATGCACACATACAGCACGTTAACACGGTGTGACAGAGATACACAGCCGACCATACCACCCAGAGGGGCAGCCTGTTGAACAATGCACACATACAGCACGTTAACACTGTGTGACCCGACAGAGATACACAGCCGACTATACCACCCAGAGGGACAGCCTGTTGAACAATGCACACATACAGCACGTAAACACGGTGTGACAGAGATACACAGCCGACCATACCACCCAGAGGGACAGCCTGTTGAACAATGCACACATACAGCACGTTAACACTGTGTGACAGAGATACACAGCCGACCATACCACCCAGAGGGACAGCCTGTTGAACAATGCACACATACAGCACGTTAACACTGTGGGACAGAGATACACAGCCGACCATACCACCCAGAGGGACAGCCTGTTGAACAATGCACACATACAGCACGTTAACACGGTGTGACAGAGATACACAGCCGACCATACCACCCAGAGGGACAGCCTGTTGAACAATGCATACATACAGCACGTTAACACGGTGTGACAGAGATACACAGCCGACCATACCAACCAGAGGGGCAGCTTGTTGAACGATACACAGATACAGCACGTTACCACTGTGTGACAGAGATACACGTCTTAACCTGCAGTAAATCCACAATCAATGTTTCAGTTGTCAACGTATGCCCACAGCAGATCAAAAGATATGTACTAATGTCTTAATAATGTACTAATGTACAATATACGTTTTACCATATGTCCTGAAGACAGTAGCACGTATGCCCCCAAGAATGGATGTGTTAAAGTACACATAGGAGCGTGGCCCACAGCCTCCAGTAAGTACATCTACTGTGCCCCTGTAAGGAAATTCAATAGTCAGTTCATGGCAATATCTTGTCTTGTAGACGAAAGGTAAGTTTCAACATCGTTCTGGACGTGTACATATTTATAATGCAATTGGTATTCCGTAAATGAATGATAATTTATTTTTTCTTCAGTGACGCAAAACAGCTGATGTATTGTTAAGTGGCAGTAAAGCGTGTTCATGTTTATTGTTATGACTGAAAATTATATACCGTAATTGTTTAATGGCAAGCGCGCACACTCACACCCACAAACATGCATACGCATTTCAATACTGTGTCTGAATACAACGTAATGGATATTACATATGAGCCTCCATGTAACATTTACCTGTCTCCATAAGGCCCAGCATACAGAACACCTTCGAACTCATGAACAGACAGATATACAGTGTCGTTACGGTACACAGTGGTAACGTTCGTCTCCAAGTCCAGGGATCCCAAAGTGCTCACTGAAGTGTCGGCGTAGTACAATCTGTGACCTGCGACAGAAGACGCCGTGTTCGTATCTGAGACAGCTGCCATACTTGAATTGATAAATAGCAATAAACCTAAATCACTTGTCCATTATTGTTCCAGCTAAATAAGGACCAGTAAGTCTTTCGTCAGAAAAACGACATCTTTGGAAGCCTGGGAGATGTTTTGTATACTGGCCACATAAAGAAACTGTGCACACGGAAAATATAAAGATAGACAGACAGTGTCTTTATACATAAATAAAGGTGTGAACATAGCAAGTATTGGAGACAATCAAACCCTCATGCAGGTGCCAGGCGACGTGACGTCATGGATAGTGGCCTATGGAGTTACAATGTGTTACTGCACGTGCAGCCTGTGCAGCTGCACACAACATGTAAAACTCAGAAATTGCTGTCACTGTCGAAAGCTTGATCTTTGGTCATTCAAACGTTCACAAATTCACATGAGAATTCATGTGCACATCATGCCAAAATTAACATCTGCTCAACGTCACGAAACCATTGCAATGGTTCGAGCAGGCATGAGCCAACAACAGGTGGCAGCACATTTCCAATGCCATCGTAACACGATATCTGCATTGGTCAGTTGTTATGGAAACAGTAATGACGTGGCCGACCACCCACGTTTTGGGCGTCCCCGAGTAAGGACGCCAAGACAGGACAGATGGATTCAGGTGAATAATCTCAGACACAGGTTCCAGACGGCAGTGACCACGTCCCAAACCATTCCCCAGGCCTTCAATGATCATTTGGTAGCCTATATGCGTCGTCGATGCACTGATGTGCTTCACGCGCATGGTGGTCATACCCGTTATTGACTTTGAGACTTCGTCGTGTGACCCCCTACTCAACTTTGAACTTCTGACGTCATCGTTACGGGTATTGTTCATGTTCTTTTGACATGTTGTTGTGGCCCGATACATAAGTTTATAAAGCGTCTACATCATGTCGTCTTTTCTGTGTTGTATTCCAATTCTGAAGGAATTTTCTGTGTGCACAGTTTCTTTATGTGGCTAGTATATTTCTGGGTCTTGCACTGAGGATGGGACCTTTTAAACTAAACCTTATTGTAGTAATGGATAGATCGAGTCCAAAACACGGTCATCTGTCGCTACCCATTCTCTGCTTTGTAAATCCATCTGTTTATTATTTTAGATAATATCTTTAAAAGGAAAAATGAACCCAACAAAACATCGAAAAGGTTACCAGCTCGAGTTTTTATTATTTTTTACTTTGGTAAAAAACAAGAGTGACAAATCAGCTTCATTGACGGAGTGATTTCCTAGAGATATTTAAGATTTATTCTAAAAAATGTGACTCTCTAATTGTCTTTTATATTCAAATCCGCAGATGTTGAAAGATAAGGATTCTGGGCAAGGTTGAATAAGTAACCGCCTAAACAGCAAAACGTGTGTACTTACCTTCCGAGTCAAACATCATACCAAAATGGTTGCCATTCTTTTTGTTTAGTAGGGTGACAAAGTCACTCCCGTCGTAGTTCATCATTGTGATTTTTGCGGTAAATGCTAGAAACAACTTCCTGCAATGTAAAAGAGTATTTCAACAGTTTGCTTTTCGCCGGTTGTCAAATCATTGTTGGCATACCTACTTTACACGGCTTTAACTTGAATCTGTTATTTAAATTTTAGTTGACTTTAATTCTTACTTGTTCCGAGTGTCAATAGCGATTCCCCATACAAGTGAATTTTCAGTCGGAACCTTTGTCAGGATCTTTGTGTCCATGTTTATCTTCCACAAGGAGCTATTATCATCATCCTTAAGGTCGAACACAAAGACTGCCCTTAGTTCGGGATCAAGGGCCATTCCATATAAACCTAAAAAGTTGAACCAAAATAGTACTTCTTTAAATACAATCACAAAAACGATACACACATCTGCTGAACTGAAGGTATCAAATATCTTTACATCCTTACCTCTGGAGACGTTCACCCACGTTTCGTAGTCTTCTCCTGAAGACTTGACCCTACAAACAGACATGAGAGCATGGTCGGACCAGTAGACGTAGTCCTCTACCGGGTCGTATACAGGGCATCTGGGGTTGGGGGTGTGGATCGGGAGAACACTGCAGCTGGACCTGCCATCCAGGGTGCATCGGTACACGCTCCCGTTGACTTCTAAACGTGCACCACTGTCTGTGATAAACATTATCTTTTCTGTCGCTGAAAATGAAGAAATAACTATTATAATTCTTAAATCGACGCCCTTTGGAGCATTTAGTTGTTTCGCCGTAATAAGCGACCTGGATATTAACCTCAAATATAAGTACAAGGCTAAGTTCGTATATCTTGGGCTGGCTGCGTAGGTCCCTATCATCACATTTTTCGTCAAAAACCACATGCGAACCAGCCTATACTGTACGTGTAGTATATTCATTCACTGTGTAAATAATACCACGGAGATAATTCTGGTGTGGCTGGCTCTATCAAAACAAATATATTGATATAAATACATATATATTCAGAGTGACAAAAATAGGACTGTACAGTGTGTTTGATAACAAACAGTCCCGCCTGATTAACATAAGGAAGTATGGATTCAATATGAGAGTCATAATATTTCCGTATGATAGATTTGCAGTGTAGGCTATGATAAGTGGGTTATGTTGCATTGTGATGTAGGTTTCGACTGGGTTCATGTTAGGCTTTATGAAGGAAGTTAAGTAATATAATGCGCAAGTGGGAAACACGACTTGTTTGTCTGGAGCTACGTCTTTGCGATTGTATATTTACAACAATTACATAGAGTTCCTTATTATATTACACTCCCTTGCTTTAACCTGAATTGTGTCATATTGTTACATTCCAAATTATGTGTTGTATCCAACAAATATATGCCAGGAACCGATGGAAGGATGGACAGATCGGATGGCATAAATGCTGCGCCATGCTGGATGCAGGTTAACTAGACAAATTGGTCCTAAATATACCGTGACAGTGATTCCCGACACACAGAGCAATGTTGCATCTGTATCACTACCTCCTAGAAACGTGGGATGTGGGCAAAGCAGGTCAAGACTTGTCACATATTCACCTGACGAGCTTTTGGTACCGAGGATCCATGGTACATGGAATATCTACAAAAGTTCTACTGCTACTTACAACACAGCCCAGAGACATAAAGTACTGAAGTTCCAACTTACCATTATTAGATTCAGCGGCAGCGCTCAGAAGTGCAAGGGCACACAAGACGAAGATAAGTGTAGTGTCCGCCATGATGTCACAGCAGTATATCTACCCACACCAGCCTGGAATACGGGTATCTCAACTCTGCTCAACTATTTGTGTACGAGGAAGTATATTACGCTTCAGCAAAACTTCCTTTAGATGACAGGGTGACAAAACCTGTCGGGTTGCCAGTAGGCTATCAATGCCGGCCACGCCTGTAACATCAATAATGTATGCGTCATGTGTCATTGTGAGGTTTGAACAGTATGCGATAGATGTCATATCAACTCGCACTGCGGTTTTGTGCAGTGTGTTGAGGAGAAGAACAACCCTGCCGACTTCTTCAAAAAGTCACGTGCATCCGAAGAATTAAGTTGTTCGACTCACCATTGTTTTTGGTGCCCAGTACCTCTCAATCTGCTGACTGACATTGGCTGAGAACCCGTGTTTACTGCCAGGACCACAGCCCTTCTGACACTCTGCAGGAATCTACACATTCTCCGGAAAGTTCTTGCTGGGAAAGTTCCTGGGAGATATAATTCGCTGTCTGGGCTGCATGTAAAAGGGGCAAGGGCTCTGAGCTGAGTACGAACCTAACCTGCCTGCAGTGCCTCATTTTGTCCTTTTTGATAAGGCCACCGAATTTATTTTTTGTCATTTTCTGTCCCTTTTGTCAGCAATGTGATGACCAAGATACAGGAAAAGCATGATAAATATGCTCACCTCGCTTTTGAAATGTCTCGCTTGAATTCTAGTCGTCAGGCTGCTGAAAAACATAACAATTATCTGTAAAACATTAAATTTAGCATATTTTGGATTTTAACACAAAATAGGGTTACCGAAACACAATCGTGGAAAGGCAATAGCTACACGTGCAGCTGGGAATCTTGCAATAATGTTGGTACTGTTTCATGGACGAAACTCAGGACAGGGATGGAATACTGTTGCTTAGATACAAGTATTGCATGAGGAGGAGACAGGAATGCAAAATAGGTGTTCAAAATGGTGCCAGCATAGGTTAGACGAGTCTGTATGTGATAACGTCCAAGTGACCTTGTATGCGATATTGAAGCCTGTCTCACAGCCCTGGATCATACAAGTTTCCCAGGTATGAGCAACGGTGACATAGATATTTTATCAAAGTTTACGAACAGTTCTTGCAGTTTTGTAATTACTAAAAGAAGTAGACTCGATGTATTGCCCCTGAGTTTAGAAGTTATTTCTATCCAAATTATGTCTTTTCAGTCTAGTAGTTTTGTATAACACACTGTCAGCAACAGAACAACTTTACGCATGCGTGTTGCAAATGGTCACGTCATATGTCTGGTGACAATTCTATGCTTACAATCACGTATACTTTCAAGTCTCAAATAAGGTTAGTACCAATATTTCATAGCGTATTTTTGACTACTAACGACTTAGAACAATGTGTGTAAATCGTTATGTGTGTGTTTCGTTAAACATTGATTTGAGGCACAGTAAAGGACGTTATCCTACATGCATTTACAATAGAGTGGAAAGTCGGCCATGTTTGTTGCATGCAGAAACATGGGATTGTGCACTATTTCAGAGGATCAGTCGGAACCGTACAAGACAAATTAGCTCTTGCCATCCAGTATGATTATGGATGGGTTGTCACCTTCCTAACACCTAAGTGTTCAGGGGTCACTCTGGAAAGGGTTGTTAACAAGGCGTGAAAACTGAGGGGCCACTGTGTTTTGTTTCTTCAGTGAGTCAGTATGATTGCTGTACAATTCATTGGTATAGGTATACACGTCTTTGTGTTATCTCTGACTGAGACTGAGTGAAAACGCCGTTTACCTGATGTGTAATGTACTCCACTGATGGCGTCACATGGCGCGGATAACGTTAGTTAATTCTGGTTCAGTTGATTCAGTAGGTAGACTGAACTGAGCAAGTAAATGTTACACATATTTTATTTAGTCCAGGTCCTGGTCATGTTTGGGTCTACCAAGACGCCGGATGTATACCTAGCTTGACATTTTTCAAACCAGATTAATATATACGTACACCCAAGAATGGACAAATATATTAGCACATAGCACTAGACATGAATACTATGCACGTTTAAAGATTGGCATTGAAGCAGGGAAATAAGTGTACATTTGCAAACGACCTTGCTCGTGCTCAAGGATGTACAAGGCTAAATATTGATACATTGAGACCTCATAAACTTGCAAAGTCTGAAATAGTATGTACAGGTAAGTTAAACAATTTCGACGATCTGTACCATTTCACTCTTATATGTCTATCTTTAAATAACGTTCGACAGCAATACATACCAAATAAACATTTAATTTAACCTTCAGCACAACAATGCATGTGCCCAAGGTAACCACAATTATCAAGATTTATGATTTGTTATGTTATGCTTCAAATGTGCCTTTAAGAGCACAAATGAAATGCTAACCTTTTGTGAAAATATTGACGCATATGCATTTCATGTATATGGGCCTATGGCCTTTGATACAATAAACTTTCGATGACAAGGCGATGATCGGTTGTTAGACTGATAGCGCGTTATCGTGTTCCTATCACCGGTTTATCTGGTCTGGATTTACTGACTGAAATGCTAAAATTTACTCACTCACTCACTGTTCCCCCTTGGCAATATTAGTTGGTTATTGTGCGTATTTGCCTCTACTTCTTTAACACAGATACAACTCGATTGGGGTTTAGGATGAAGAATTACGGAAATAGGGGATGCAAAATTTTACAATATAGAAACAACTAAAATATTCGAGATTACAGTGCAGATCATTGGTGCAACACGTTTCTTTTGGTTTCAGAAAGAGATGCGACGTTGTTTTGGTGACAGACGAAGACAAATTAGGAGTGTGGAGAGAGAAGGAATGCTACACCTGTAAGAGATGGTATAAAGCTACCACAGCCTGGTGCCATCTGCGGCAGGAATAAAGTTGCATCGGATATTGAGATGGACAGAGGTCGGGGTGCTGGTGTCTCCGAAACTGAGAAGGAAAGAGGTCGGAGTGCTAGTGTCTCTGAAACTGAGATGGAAAGAGGTCGGGGTGCTGGTGTCTCCAATACTGAGAAGGAAAGAGATCGGGGTGCTGGTGTCTCTGAAACTGAGAAGGAAAGAGGTCGGGGTGCTGGTGTTTCCGAACCTGAGAAGGAAAGAGGTCGGAGTGCTGGTGTCTGGGAAACTGAAAAGGAAAGAAGTCGGGGTGCTGGTGTCTCCGAAACTGAGCAGGAAAGTGGTCAGGATGCTGGTGTCTCGAAAACAGTGGACAGAGGTCGGGGTGCTGGTGTCTCGGAAACTGAGGTGGAAAGAGGTCGGGGTGCTGGTGTCTTGGAAACTGAGAAGGAAAGATGTCGGGGTGCTTGTGTATTCGAAACTGAGAAGGAAAGAACTCAGTATGCTGGTGTCTCAGAAACAGAGAAGGAAAGAGGTCAGGATGCTGGTGTCTGGGAAACTGTGGACAGAGATCAGGATGCTGCTGTCTCGGCAACTGTGGACAGAGGTCAGGATGCTGGTGTATCGGAAACTGAGAAGGAAAGAGGTCAGGATGCTGGTGTCTGGGAAACTGTGGACAGAGGTCAGGATGCTTCTGTCTCGGCAACTGTGGACAGAGGTCAGGATGCTGCTGTCTCGGAAAATGAGATGGAAAGTGGTCGAGGTGCTGGTGTCTCCAAAACTGAGAAGGAAAGAGATCGGTTTGCTGGTGTCTCTGAAACTGAGAAGGAAAGAGGTCGGCGTGCTGGTGTCTCCGAAACTGAGAAGGAAAGAGGTCGGGGTGCTGGTTTCTCGGAAACTGAGAAGGAAAGAGGTCGGGGTGCTGGTGTCTCTGAAACTGAGAAGGAAAGAGGTCGGGGTGCTGGTGTCTCCAATACTGAGAAGGAAAGAGGTCGGGGTGCTGGTTTCTCTGAAACTGAGAAGGAAAGAGGTCGGGGGTGCATGTGTCTCTGAAACTGAGGAAGGAAAGAGGTCAGGGGTGCTGGTGTCTCCGAAACTGAGAAGGAAAGAGGTCGGGGTGCTGGTGTCTCCAATACTGAGAAGGAAAGAGGTCGGGGTGCTGGTGTCTCCAATACTGAAAGGAAAGAGATCGGGGTGCTGGTGTCTCCAATACTGAGGAGGAAAGAGGTCGGGGTGCTGGTGTCTCCAATACTGAGAAGGAAAGAGGTCGGGGTGCTGGTGTCTCCAATACTGAGAAGGAAAGAGGTCGGGGTGCTGGTGTCTCCAATACTGAGAAGGAAAGAGGTCGGGGTGCTGGTTTCTCGGATACTGAGAAGGAAAGAGGTCGGGGTGCTCTTGTCTCTGAAACTGAGAAGGAAAGAGGTCGGGGTGCTGGTGTCTCCAATACTGAGAAGGAAAGAGGTCGGGGGGCTGGTGTCTCCAATACTGAGAAGGAAAGAGGTCGGGGTGCTGTTGTCTCCAATACTGAAAAGGAAAGAGATCGGGGTGCTGGTGTCTCCAATACTGAGGAGGAAAGAGGTCGGCGTGCTGGTGTCTCCAATACTGAGAAGGAAAGAGGTCGGGGTGCTGGTGTCTCCAATACTGAGAAGGAAAGAGGTCGGGGTGCTGGTGTCTCTGAAACTGAGAAGGAAAGAGGTCGGGGTGCTGGTGTCTCCGAAACTGAGAAGGAAAGAGGTCGGGGTGCTGAGGTATCCAATACTGAGAAGGAAAAGAGGTCAGGGTGCTGGTTTCTCGGAAACTGAGAAGGAAAGAAGGTCAAGTGCTTTTGTCTCTCTGAAACTGAGAAGGAAAAGAGGTCGAGTGCTGGTGTCTCCCAATACTGAGAAGGAAAGAGGTCGGGGTGCTGGTTTCTCTGAAACTGAGAAGGAAAGAGGTCGGGGTGCATGTGTCTCTGAAACTGAGAAGGAAAGAGGTCGGGGTGCTGGTGTCTCCGAAACTGAGAAGGAAAGAGGTCGGGGTGCTGGTGTCTCCAATACTGAGAAGGAAAGAGGTCGGGGTGCTGGTTTCTCTGAAACTGAGAAGGAAAGAGGTCGGGGTGCTTTTGTCTCTGAAACTGAGAAGGAAAGAGATCGGGTGCTGGTGTCTCCAATACTGAGAAGGAAAGAGGTCGGGGTGCTGGTTTCTCTGAAACTGAGAAGGAAAGAGGTCGGGGTGCATGTGTCTCTGAAACTGAGAAGGAAAGAGGTCGGGGTGCTGGTGTCTCCGAAACTGAGAAGGAAAGAGGTCGGGGTGCTGGTGTCTCCAATACTGAGAAGGAAAGAGGTCGGGGTGCTGGTGTCTCCAATACTGAGAAGGAAAGAGGTCGGGGTGCTGGTGTCTCCGAAACTGAGAAGGAAAGAGGTCGGGGTGCTGGTGTCTCCAATACTGAGAAGGAAAGAGGTCGGGGTGCTGGTGTCTCCGATACTGAGAAGGAAGGAGGTCGGGGTGCTGGTGTCTCCGAACCTGAGAAGGAAAGTGGTCAGGATGCTGGTGTCTCGAACACTGTGGACAGAGGTCGGGGTGCTTTTGTCTCTGAAACTGAGAAGGAAAGACGTCGGCGTGCTGGTGTCGTGGAGACTGAGGTGGACAGAGGTCGGGGTGCTTGTTCAGCTGGTAAAAGGAAAATATACAAGGCTTTTGGAGAGGAGCAGGGAGAATGTTTTGGTTGTGGAAGAAAATGGAGGAGAGATCAAAATACTATTGGAGGTGGAAATAGAGGGGACATTGATGATGAAATTGGAGGAGAAGACGTTGTTGATGGCAAGCAGGGAGGAAGGTGGAAGGGATTTCAGTATATGACTGGAGGTGGCGTAAGATCAGTTCTTCGTCGAGGAAGAGAAAGACGAGACAAAGATCTCACTGTTGATGGAAAGCGGGGAGAATATGAGAGGTTTGGATCAATATTGGAGAGAGAAGAGTACATCTTTGGAGGTGGAGGAGGCGCTGTTGTCGGTGGAGGAAGAGAAAGAGGGTTCAGAGATGGCTCTGTTGGTGAAAAACAGGGAGAATATGGTGATGGTAAAATATGGAAGAAATACCATTACAACACTGAAGGAATGGATAAAGGAAACGATGACGTTTGCGGAGCAATAGAGGTGGTACTCGGAGATGGTGCTGTGGTGGGAATGCAGGGAGAATGTGATAGCAATGAAGACGAAAGGAGAGGAGATCGTTGTACTGGAGGAAGAGAAGGAGATGGCACTGTCAAAACAGCGCAGCAACAATACGTTGATGGTGGCAGAATTCGGACAGGAGATTACATCAAAAGAGAGAGAATTACGAAAAGACAGGACAGCGAAAGAGGACAAAGACTGAGCGTACATGATGGCGACAGACACAGGACAGATGCTGTTGATGGAGATGGACAGAACATGATGGTGGACATCGTTGCAGATGTTACCGATGTGCAGAACGGCCTTTCCAACATCATAGTACATCAAACAGTACATGTCAAGAATCTGATTGGTATGTAATTTCGTAATGATTTACCGTATGCGTTAAATTAACGTTAATTCTCTTTATATGATACATGTTATTAGCGCGACAACAGATGTTCAGAGTGTTAATATTTTATAATGTTGACGGAAATAACCTGTTGAATAGAATATCTGTTCATCTAGACCCATATATTTCAGATAGCACATATGCTTTTCTCCTTTTGATATACAAGAAATGCGTTTCGCTAAAAATGACTTAACAATTTTGAAATTGTGTAAATCTGCTTGTTTGAATCTCTGGATGTGTCTTTACTCAACATCTTCTATGAATGACATTGTGTTGATGGAAAGGGTCATACATGGTAGAATTGTAATTACTCAGAATTAGATTTGAATGCAATTACAAACAAAGCCAGGGGGTTTAGATAGCCTAAAGGTCCTCTGTTGATTATTGTTTCAGTAATGCCAAGACGTGTTGGAAGAAGAAGGAAGCTTCGGCCAAGGTCACGGAAGGTAGCCACAAGATGTACACAGACTGTTGGTGAGGGGGCCAAGGTCACGCGAAATACAGAGACGGTTGGTGAGGTGGCCAAGGTCACGCGACGTTCACAGACTGTTGGTGAGGTGGCCAAGGTCACACGACGTACACAGACTGTTGGTGAGGTGGCCAAGGTCACGCGACATATACAGACTGTTGGTGAGGTGGCCAATGTCACGCGTCATACACAGACTGTTGGTGAGGTGGCCAATGTCACGCGACATACACAGACTGTTGGTGAGGTGGCCAAGGTCACGCGACATACACAAACTGTTGGTGAGGTGGCCAAGGTAACACGACGTACACAGACTGTTGGTGAGGTGGCCAAGGTCACACGTCAAACCAAGTCTGTGAGGCGCTACTTGAGGCCACACGGCCAAGATCAGAAGGTCAAAAACAATCTCACGATTTGGTTCCACGTTTTAGTTCAAATCGAGATCCTAGTGGTCCCGATCGTGATGGTGTTCATGCAGCATTAATTCAATCCTAACATTTGCTGCATATAAACGCGTGCGCAGGAGGGTGTATAACAATTCAAGAGTGTGTTATATGCCAGAATGTGTGAACAGTTGTTTCAACTGAAATAGGTATACGACACGTTGATTTTGCAAGTAATATTATAAAAATAGAATTCAGATTGAATTCATACCTTCCGAAAAAATATGTATGAGATTTATGTTCAGCTAAGTGATCTACCTATTTGTAAACAACATTTTCAAGTTCAACATTTTGCCTGGATATCTTCCAATGAAATGTTAAACTTGCAAATATAGTTTACAAATACGTTAGATCACTCAGTTAAACATGAATCTCGGAAATATTTTTTCAGAAGGACAGAGTTCACTCTAAATTCTATTTATAAAATATTAAACAAAATCAAAGTCGCACACCTATTTCAATTAAACAACTGTCGATCGTTCCCGGCATCAATTCTGCGCACGCCGGGGTGGGACGAGGGAGTGGGTGGGTTGGGTGGGATCGGCTCTTGTGGGTCAGGGAGGGTGGGTTAACATATTCCTGTATGGAATACAAGTGTAAGCCGCATCGGCTACATCACTGCGTGTGCAGTACATTGTATTCCTATTGTTAAATAACACATTATTTAGCAACGGAACAGATTCCGTATCCTCAAAGAGGAATTTTGTAGACACGTCCACTTGTTTAGCAAGTATTTTTTCATATCTACGTGCATGTACTGTTATCAGCTTGTCAATGAACAGTATATTGTAACCTTTTATACTGTTGTACCTCACAATAAAACAGTCGAAGAAAGAAAGCCTTTCTGTTTGTGATATGTGTATGATAATATTTAGATATGTTTAAGGATCTCTCCATATGAATAAACAGAGTAATGCATAACAAAGTCTGGATTCTGTTTCAGTGGCGAAAAGATGCCGTCATTTGGAATCTAAAACGTCAAAACAGATTTTGACAAACATGGCGGCATATCAGCTTCACGTGTCAGCTGCCACTTAGTCACGGTCGTTTGCCTGTTTTAGTGAACCTCGTGACCACATGCATGGTGGCGACAAACTAACCAAGGATCATAATCAAATCAGGGTTCGAACTACCAGTATGGACTTGATGTTCCCAACTGTTTCCCCTAAATACATGCGTCATTATCTCATGATGTCAATCACAGGATTGTCTGGTCCAGCCACGATTATTTAGGGAACGCCGTCAACCAGCTGTAAACACACAAACACATATTCATCATATAGTCAGAAGTAGCAGAACTTTTTTGGTGGTAAAGGGATTTGTCACTTTAATTCCTTATATGGTTGACTGGAGCTGTGATTTGGTGGACAGAGCTTCAGTCCGGAGAACAGGATGCCGCTTGCTCGAAACCCGACACATTGTACCAAACACTTGATTGTACTGGAACCCGACCTTAAGATTCGTTTGACCACCGACCCCTGAACACAACTCTCACCCTCACCCTCCTGGGGGTGTTAGCTAAACGTTCTGGTCAAAGCTTAAGTCCATGTGAAAGGTCACCTTGACCCAACTTCAAGACGCGGAATGACAAGTCGAGCCAGATCCAGCACCGAACAACGCTGTATCTCAGCTCCTCCCTATCAGTGCATTGATCTCAGGTATCTGTACCACTCCCGGATGAAACTTTGTAAGCGGAACGAGACGATCGGGTGGTCATGTTTGCCAACATAGCTAAAATGTTCCTATACCTAACAATATACGTAACGAAGCATAAACCAGACGCACTATTATGGCAAGTGGAACCACCACCCGCTACTGGCTCCGATATAACAAACTCTCCCACTGACCAATGGGTTAGGTAAGTTCCAGGGCTGGGACGAGTCCAAATTTTCACCCGTCCCAGCCCTAGTAAGTACGACATCTGTAGGAGTCTGCCAGTCGCATCTTGTCGTCGGGATCGTTTAGGTAGTTATTGTCACCGTGCCCAATCGCTCATATTGTCAGCGTCATAGCTAATACTGTCAGTCATACTGAGACAATTAATAAACAAGGGATCAAAACATTCTTGATGATGTTACTGATCTACAGTTCGTTATATCCGTCGGTTCGTTACAAACGAAATTGATTGTACAGCCAGGGGAGTCCTTTAAAGACACCACAACCTTCTAAAGCCCGTTGAGCATGTGTTACATCTACACCGATCTACAGTAATTATTGATTGTGACTAGTCATTGTTGGTAAAGTATGAATAGATGGTTGACAATGACACGTAAGGCATGACAATAATATTTCCATGTTGAATTGCCGGCCCTTATGAAGCTTGAGGCGGATAGCATCACGTGACTTTATGTAAACGTGCACAGTAACACGCACACTTCGGAATGCACCGAGCTGATTGGTTGACAATGACGTAGCTATTGGAAACAGTACAGTATATAAGAGCTGACATGATACTTATTGCGTGTATATTTTGAAATTATTTAATACGGGGTTTGCAGCTAAGGTTGTTTCGACCAGGCACTGTGGTAGGCAGGACAGGTAGGTGTCATTTTCTTCACTTTACTTTCCTGGCTTGTCCAAGGCAGAATCCGTCATGAAAATTACCTACAAATAATCTACAAGGTAACACACAAATATTGAACATCTACAAAACAATATTTCAGTTATTCTGTGGACATTCTCCAAAGGTTGACTCCACCTAACGACCATAACAAAGGCATTTGTCAGTGATTCACTATAAAAATGGGGGCCCATTTCTTGTGTCCCCGCCTTGATATTGCTTGCATACTGCTACAAGCGGCGTAAAACTGCACTCACTCACTCACTCAAATTGTGTTGGCACATGGCGTTTGCCAGTGTATCCTGGCACCCGTCACAAACACATGCGAGGACGTGGCAACTCTCAAATACCCACGTATACATACACATGTAGCGTTACCGCACAACTCAAATCAATATGTATATTGATTCACCCACTGCAAAGGCTGTAGCAAACAGCTGGTGAGGTGAAACCATGAATGCAGCTCTCTGTCTGGGTTGCTGCCTATTTTACATGTAAACTATACAGGTCAAATTGGATGTGTACGTTTTTATTAAGGGTAAAGGGCATTTTTCAAATGCGGTGTTTCACATTGGTAATTCTTGTTCTTTCGGTTGACACGTACGTAGATTTCTAAGATTAATAGAATAACTTAGTTCAATCAGAGTACTGGATGTGCTTCTCAAGACCTCTCTGGCTCTGGTTTGCAATATAAGTTACTGGGGTCTAGGACAATTGCCACCCGGACAATTACCACCTAGGACAATTGCCACCCAGGACAATTGCCACCCAGGAAAATTGCCACCGAGAAAATTGCCACCCAAAACATAAAAACATAATTCAGTTTCTCTACCAATTTTTATTGAGTTTGACATGGTAGTTCATAACAAATAACAACATATTCTTTCATATAACCAACTTGACAAATCTTGCACAAATCAATGCCCAATTACATTTTTCAATTACACATTTCTTATAGTGACAGCCTGACATGTTGCTTTAGAGGCGCCGGTGCCAGCCCTCAAGGTGATTGTTGGTTGATTGTTGGTAGGCCATCCAGTGTTCTCTGGTGCTGGTTCTAGGATGGGAATGGGAACAGTGGAAGGCGCTGATCTCTGCGTTGTGGGCGTCCAATGTATGTGTCCTCGAAGTAATCCACTACTGGTTGGAGTTCCTCAGGCAGGTGCTCTGTCAGTGACTCGAATGCTTCAACCACCTCATCTTCCGGAATAAATGCCAGCGCAGAAATCATTCGGGATTGTGTTTGAAGCTCAGGTGTTGTGGCGTATTCTGCTTGTAGGCCAAAACTCCTACATCTCCACATCGGGGAACTCTGCCACAGCAGCATTCCAAATGACCATCTCGTAGTCCAGCATGAACGAATCAGGGGCACAATCACTAAAGTCCTTCACCCGTGAAAAGACTTCCCTGTAGGTAACCTCCTGCTTGTTAGGCAAGAGGGCAATATAAGTTACTATTCTATGAAATCGTTTTAAGATTTGTCGTTTGTAAAGCTGATATAATTCTTTCTACATTTCATCCCAGAGACAACGGCGAGTGGTGACATACGAACCAGGGATTTGTTCAAACTCCGGGGCCATGTCTGAAGCTAGGGGGGCATACCACGTCGCACCGTCTGGCTTTCAGACGAACAAACAATTAAAGTACATTTATCAGCATATGAACGCCCAGAATACATGTCTTTCACGGTCAAAGAAAGGTAGAAAAGGAAAGTTGAAACATGCCAACCAGTCTTTAAATCTGACCGAAAACAAGACAGCTGTAAGAAGCGTCTCTGTAATCGTCCTCAAATCGATATACGGCGCATTGTACAAATCGGGCACAAAAACACCATTTATTTTATTCAAAAGAAAGATAGCAATACTAGTGATAGCAATGAAACAATTGTACAACTCGGAGAGAACAACATCGTAAATGTATACTTAGGTGACAAACTCCCTACGAACATACTGCTAGGAAACACGGTCGTCGTGTACGTCCCCCCTGGGTGTGACGGCAGGCCCCGGGTGTTTGTCTGCGAACAGAGAGGACCTGACAACCAGATCGTCACCCATTGTCGCCACAAGTCGCCACGGATCTTTGAACGACAGACATTCGACAACGTCCGGTCACGACACTGTCACGTGATCAGATCTGTCCTGCTGCCAGCTGCTTCCGGCTCCAGTAAGAAAGGTAATTGTTGCCATGGACGGAGGGCACTTTGGGTCTGGCGTTGTCAGTTATGTTACATTGTTAGTAAAGTAAAAAAAATCATTATCAAAGGCTAACGACCCAAATACAGTGTAGATACACGTATAAGGGGGGACACAATAACAAGATATCGAAAGTGTAGTTAACATTCAGTTAACATTATAATAATAAAGAACGTAAGGCGATGACAGCTCAGAACTATTTCGCACATAGCTGTAGTGTATGCGTCTATTATAAATCATAAGGCTTTGCATGGTTTCCCCGAGCCAAGAACGTGACAATAATAAGGATTTCAGTCTTAGAAGTTTGTAGTACGTTCTGAGAGAGTGTACATTTTTTATAGAAAATAGTGTTGGAAAAATATTAATGTGTTAAAACATCATACATAGGGCACAGTTACATAAAATGTAACTCGTCTTTATAACCTTACATATATTTACTGAAAGGATAACATGTAATGTTTCAAGCAATACCCTCCTCCTTAGCTTTTGTTTTCCTAGCTTAAAATTCTCCAATTCTTAATATTGATAACATTAATTGCAAAACTTGAATTTAAGAGTAGAATAAAAATCAAATGTAATCATGTATGTCATGGTAATCCAAAACTGGGAATTGATTCTCATATGATCGACCATTGATTTAATTCAGCTTTATCCCACTCACTCACTGACTCACTAACTCAAGAAGAGTAAAATATATGAACACTTAACCAACATAATAGACATTGGTGTGTACATTGAGTTTTTTCAAATTGTTTATAAACATGTTTCCATTCTGTCAGCTTCGGGCCGTCATAAGCCGTTGACTCCCAGGGACTTCGATGTCGTGACCATCAAGCATGGTGGCTCTCACACAAGGAGAAGAGTAAAGCCTCATTGCAGGAAGTGCACACTTCTTCATCCCATCGGGGTTAAGGTCACCAGAAAGTTGTGAACCCTGTATGCCTGAGGAATCTCTTCCACGTTTTGGCTATATAAGTAGACAGATTCTCAGGCAGTTTCGAAAAGGACGCCTATTCCAGTTAGGGATACCTTGTAAGCCATATCGGTTCAAGTCTAAGACATTTGTACATTCTCTAGGCAGAACTTGCAATGCTAGTATATATGTATATTGTACTGTCAGCTTGTATAACATATACACATGTATATTAATTATATACCATGTGATCCTGTAAGCCATACTGGTTATATCAACGATAGCTGTACATTCACTGTACATAACTTGCAAAGTTAGTACATATAGCGCTGCCAGCTCGTATAACATACACTCATGTTTAATTATTATATACTACGTAAGCCATACTGGCTAAGGTCTAAGTCATGTGTACATTCACTAAGCATAAATTGCAATGTTAGTATAAATATATTGCACATGTATATTTATCATATGTTATGTACCCTTGTAAGCCATATTGGCTACATCAATAACAACTGTAAGTTTAATATGCATAACTTGCAATGTTAGTATATATTGTACTGTTAGATTGTATAACATATACACATGTATAATTATTACATACCATGTATTCCTGTAAGCCATATTGGTTATATCAATGAAAGCTGTACATTCACTTTACCTAACTTGCATAGACGAATGCATGATATACGTCTACAAGACATACATGGATATTTGAATATACCACGTTCTTTGTAAGCCATATTGGCTGCAAATAGTCTTGTATATCGTATCCACATTTTTGTAAAACACACACATTTTTATATTTAATATTACGTTGTACCGCGGTAATTAATCAGCACTGGCAGGCTATGCACAAATCTGTATGTTTTGTATGTAACGGATATCACTGTAGTTCTAGCCTTGCCGTATTAAAGTCATTATGATATGCAGTTTACCACTGTGAGATTGACGGCCTCATGGTGATCAGGAGACAACTGTATACTTAATATGTACATCATATCACTGCAGTCCGTATTGTGAATAAGTCAGGATAAATTAAATCAAACGTATGGTCTACTCGTACCAATTCACTTGAAATCTTTGTAAATTTGTATTTCTCCGTATTCTATAAGGTGTACGTACTGAAAATGTCGTTAAATGGGAGGGGTAGGGATGGATAAGGAGCGGGTGGGACTGGAGAAGAAGGATAAAGAGCGGGCGGGAGGGGAAAAGAAGGATAAGGAGAGGGTGGGAGAGGAGCTGATGGATAAGGAGTGGGTGGGAGAGGAACTGATGGATAAGGAGCTGGTGGGAGAGGAGCTGATGGATAAGGAGCTGGTGGGAGAGGAACTGATGGATAAGGAGCTGGTGGGAGAGGAACTGATGGATAAGGAGCTGGTGGGAGCGGAACTGATGGATAAGGAGCGAGTGGGAGAGGAACTGATGGATAAGAAGCGAGCGGGAGAGGAACTGATGGATAAGGAGCGAGTGGGAGAGGAACTGATGGATAAGGAGCTGGTGGGAGAGGAACTGATGGATAAGGAGCGGGTCGGAGAAGAACTGATGGATAAGAAGTGGGTGGGAGAGGAACTGATGGATAAGGAGCGGGTGGGAGAGGAACTGATGGATAAGGAGCTGGTGGGAGAGGAACTGATGGATAAGGAGCTGGTGGGAGTGGAACTGATGGATAAGGAGCGGGTGGGAGAGGAACTGATGGATAAGGAGCAAGTGGGAAGGGGAGGAGTGGGGGGAAAGTTGGTGGGATTGCTTGGGTTGGAGGGTGGCTTAAGGTGGAAGAAAGACGTGTGAGCTTTTACTGTAATAAAACATTTACTAGATAATGTTTTCGTCTCTATTTCGCCACTCCATGAGTTTGTATTTCACACGCACTACTAAGTAAGACTGAAATCATGCCTACCCATTGACTGTAGGTGCAGTGATCTTTGTGCTACAGACGTTGTTGTGGATAGTTCATCCAAGTGAATATGTCACTTATGATCTAATACCACCAACAGTATTTCTCATATATTCCAACAAGTTGTTCGCTAAAACTGTAAGATGCCAGCGTCACGTAGGTACTAGTTCTTTTGCAAAATCCACGATCACAAAGATAATGCTGACCAAGAGAAAGACATAATCCTGGTGAATGTGGGATTCGAACCGATAACCAAGTACCTTGGTGTCACGACTCCGACAACGGACCAGGTGTACAGGTAAAAATTAAAGTGATGGTATGCATACCGCCCTTTTGAATATTTTAATTAGCTATTTGACATCTGAAACTATTCTGCCTCGTGCGTCAAAACAATGGTGTTTGCAGTTATGGTCAAAGAGTGATAGTTTGGGATGAGTAATCCTCTCCCTTTTTAAGAATGCCACGTCTGTCTAGTGGTCACAGCTTCTGCCAGGAGAGCTGGAGGTCAGTGAACTGATTTCCTGACCGTGTCGTACCACCCGATCGTTAAATTATGGCTCCTGTGTAACTTCTTATCTTGCGTTCAGCAAGGGCCGGTCGACTTTGAGGCAGTATACAAAGTATAGGTATGGTTTCCATGCCGAACTGGGACACAGCATCTCGGTGGGAGAGCATTAAAAAGACAGCATTAGTCTGCGCTAATACAAGCTTTCACACTGACCTGTATACACAGGTGAAAGGATTCTGAATGCGACCTAAAACCCACCAAACAGTCAATGAATCTGTCTCAGAATCGGACGTGAGAAGAATCGTAAACCGCACAACGTAATGGTGCTAATAGTTGTCTCCCATGGGGAGATATTACATATGTATGACACTGTATTTGTATTTGCTGCATATTCACGATCAAACATAATTCATGTTCCAGTGGAAAGCACTTAATTATCAGTCATTTACATTATTGCTAATGAAATGAAAAGCAATTACATTACACCCAGGAATGTAAACACAGTGGGTTTGCCTGGTATCCATTCGTCGCCACTCGCCCCTTACCGTAACCACCAAGAGGACATTCGACTTGTCGCTCAATAACATGAATTGGTCATGAATGCCTGATAACCGTCAAACACGCACTGAGACTGGCTTGGTGGTCCACCGTAGCAAATGGAGCCAGCACTTAACAAACTAACGAGCACTGATAGGTAGAAGGTATCTGACCCTATCACTCTTCTAACCATTAGAGCTTTAATCAAACCCATCTGGGAGGTCGTGCACATCAACGGGGATACATATCACATGCATGGATCGTTGCTTATACTGCCAGCCATTGGCTTGCAGGAATTATTTGCCGGAATGTAGTACAGTGCAGTGAACAATCAAGGTAAGATAACCACTTGTCACTAATCTGCTGCATGTAGGGCAGCTCCCTACTTTCATCGCACTCTGCAGAGTTTGTTCAACATGCATTCGTCCATTTGATCTACATGTATATGTGTTTAGTTGAGACAAATACAGTTCCCTAGATTGAATATTTATTGATGTTACTGAGAGCAAATGATTTAATATCCCACTGTTAAATTGCCAGCCTCTAATAAGCATTTGAAAAAACACAACCACGCCGCCTGAGGTCAAAATCAGTACGTGCCAGTTTGCCTGATAAAGAAACACATTTCTGAATGCGCATAACCGATTGGCTACTGATTGTGTTGCCATGGGGACCTTGACAATATTAAAGAGCTGCCGTCCCGCTATTCTGGTGTTCATGCACATGAACTGGGTTCACAGCTGCAGCTCAGATGCCAGGACAGGTAGCTTCAATTAACTTCTTAGTGGTGCTTACTCGTAGGATGTTCTGTGTTCATATACTCAGTGCTTCATGAATCCTTACTTATATAAACCCGAATTAGGAGGTAAGAAAAATATGAATCAACGAACCCACGAATAATGAAGGAATCCCCAAGGTCTTATTTGAGGAAACTCTAAACAGCTATGGTAGTAACTGTCGGTGACCTCATTACTAGAATTGGGATTGTCGAAACGAGATGAAAACGTCATTAAACTCTTATCAGCAAGTTGACCTCAATATGCTTATGACTGAATACACCCTTGCGTGGTTGCCATTTTCATGCAACGTGGCAACAACGAACCATATGTATGAGTTGACCGAATTATTATATCTGCTTCTTATAAACATATGCTATTCACAGTGGAGTGTGCTCAGCAACATTAACGACTTTAAGACATTCATAAATATTCTGTTCGATATTTTTAGATGTTGGTAATCAATTTTCTTGAATTCCATGAAATCGTTTCAAGCTTTCTCTTTTGTGAAACTTGTGTTCTTTATACTAGGACATTCGATCGAAGAATCAGCAAACACTCGGGGCCATGCCAAGCTCCCAAAACATAAATCAACTCATGAAGGGGAAGTCTGAAGCTGACAATACGCAATTTAGCTGTAATAAGCGCTTAGTGTATCACTATGTAATAGACAGATTACTCAAATTGGGCACGAGAAAAACACAATACCTTTTTCTGCAAAAGAAGAATATGAATTACTCTAAGAGAACATTGTCAACTACATTTGTTAGCAATGCAACTCAAGGTAGAAAAGGAATCCTGAAACATGCCAGCCAGTCTTTACAATCTGACCAAACGCTAGACAGCTGTAAGAAGCCTCTCTGTAATCGTCCTCAAATCGATATACTGCGCATTGTACAAATCGGACACAATTCAAACACCATTTCTTTTATTCAAAAGAAAGATAGCAATACTAGTGATAGCAATGCAACTATTATACAACTCGGAAACAACAACATTGCATATGTATACTTAGGCGACAAACTCCCCACGAACATACTGCTAGGAGACACGGTCGTCGTGTATGTCCCCCCTGGGTGTGTGACGACAGGCCCCGGGTGTTTGTCTGCGAACAGAGAGGACCTGACAACCAGATCATCACCCACTGTCGCCACAAGTCGCCACGGGTCTATGAACGACAGACATTCGGCAACTTCCGGTCACGACACTGTCACGTTATCAGATCTGTCCTGCTACCAACTGTTTCCGGCTCCAGTAAGAAAGGTAATTGTCATGGACGGAAACCACTTTGGGTTTGTCGTGGTTAGCTTACTTATATTGTTATAAAATACATGAACAGTTCTTACCTCAAATATCGTGAGTATTTCCAAACACCTGTCATGGAGAGGTCCTTCAGTTGTGGTACAGTGAAGACTGGTTGGAAACCAGGATGTGTCCGTCAAGATATATATGTGCAGTATATGTCTGTACTTTCAGCTGTAGGCCGTCATAAGCCGTTGCCTCCCGGGTACTGCGATGTCATGACGATCCAGCATGGTAGCTCTCATCGGACTCACGCAAGGAGAAGAGTGAAATCTCATAACAGGAAGCACCTGCTTCTTCATCCCATCGGGGTCAAGGCCACCAGAAAGCATGGCAGCAAACCCTTTGTGCCTGAGAGGAGCAAGCACCGCGACTGAGAGGGTTGTATTCCTTCCTTGTGTTAAGGAAATTGTCCCAAGACGTGTTTCCTTAATTTAAGGAGGGGGGACATCTTTTTGAATATCGTGTGTGAAGGATACTGCACCTTCTCAAGCAGTTTCGAAGAACTTTCCAGTTAGGAATACCTTGTAAGCCATATTGGTTCAATATAACTTACAATGTTAGTATATATATGGTACTACCATAACATATACACATGTATATTTATGATATACCATGTATTCCTGTACGCCATATTGGTTGTATCAATGACAGCTGTATGTTTAATATACATCATTTGCAATGTTAGTATATAGAGGATATTATATGAGTGCCCATGTTATACTATGTTTACGACACGAGTGCCTAAATGTTGGTATTTCCCGAGCGAGAGCGAGGGATATGCCGATATTTAGGCACGAGTGTCGTAAACATAGTATGATATGGGCACGAATATAATATTCTGTTTATTACCGAAGTCGTCAAATTGAGGAAAATAATCCCAAATCTACTTTTAAACACAGGCTGGCTACCCGTCGTCGCCGCATGTAGGACGCAACGTCACAGAAGAAACGTGACGTCATAGCCTTGTTCATGATGTCACGTCACTATGACAAAGTGATATTTTGCCCTAGGGCATCGTATGAAAAATATGAACCCCGATATGTTCTCCCCTCGTAGGTAATAAATATGGATATTGTACTGTCAGCTTGTATAACATATACACATGTATATTTATTATATACATGTGATCCTGTACGCCATATTGGTTGTATCAATGACAGCTGTAAGTTTAACATGCATAACTTGCAGTGCTAGTATACATATTGTACTAACATATGCACATGTAAACTCACGGGCGAAAGAAACGTCACCAAAATGATATTTTTATCTTTTATCGCACACTAAGTGATTATTCATATCTGTAGTTCACATTTTCATCATTCAGAATGTTGTAAATCCATTAATTCTCCACATATGATTTTTAAATTTCCCAAATCTGAGTTTGTTGTTTTG
Organism: Haliotis rubra; assembly: GCF_003918875.1. Lineage (NCBI taxonomy): Eukaryota > Metazoa > Mollusca > Gastropoda > Lepetellida > Haliotidae > Haliotis > Haliotis rubra. The sequence continues at coordinate 125,263 of NW_025765461.1, read as the reverse complement.
TGACATGTTAAAAAAGCGAGGTGACGTTTCTTTCGACCGTGAGTGTATATTTATTACATAAATTTGTTCCTGTAAGTCATTTTGGTTATTAGAAAAGTATAATACTTTATGGATAACAACTTCTTCATTTATTATGATGCAACGTTTCGGTATAGCTTCTTATACCGTTGTCAAGCAAAAGTAAAGTAATACAGCACAGAACCGACTTATATCCATATAACAGGGATTAAGTAAGACAACATGGGGGAGTACATCAAAGGGAGTAACAACAACAACAATGAAATAGGTAATAATGCAATAACAAAGGGAGGAAGGCAGTGTTCAGGAGGCGGAACAAGGGATTAAGCATATGGGATTAAGTAGCAATGATGGCTGGAGTGCTCTGTTCTATTGTTTTTATCAGTTCATTGTAGGCGGATGGAATGGGGTATCCTTGGTCTCTGTTGATTGAGGGCTTGTGTCGGCGGATTTGAACTGCTTCTGTCAGTTTTCTTTTGGTGAAGTCCTGGAGGTTTTTTAATAATATTTCCACATTGTTCCATTCGATGTTGTGACTAGGACAGTTGATTATGTGTTTTTTTTAATTCTGAGGTTTATGGGACGGGACAAGCGTCCGCATCCGCCGACACAAACCCTCAATCAACAGAGATCAAGGATACCCCATTCCATCCGCCTACAATGAACTGATAAAAGCAATAGAACAGAGCACTCCAGCCATCATTGATATACCGAAACGTATAAATAATAAAGAAATAAAGAAGTTGTTATCCATAAAGTATTTTCTATCATCCATCAACTTCTAAAATGCCAATCAAACAGATCATATTGGTTATGTCAGTTTAATACACATAACTTGCAATGTTAGAATGTACATATTGTATTGTCAGCTTGTATAAGTTTAATACACATAACTTGCAATGTTAGAATATACGTATACATATTGTATTGTCATCTTGTATAAGTTTAATACACATAACTTGCAATGTTAGAATGTACATATTGTATTGTCAGCTTGTATAAGTTTAATACACATAACTTGCAATGTTAGAATATACATATTGTATTGTCAGCTTGTATGAGTTTAAGTATTAGATATACCCACACTTTCCGAGGTGTGTCGCTCAATACTCCTACTGTTTGAGTCGTGTGGCCTCCGAGGCGCTAGCCGAGGAGACCACGACGACTCAAACAGTAGGGTATTGAGCGATTGACCGAGGAAGTGTGGGTATATATTGACTTATACCTCACTTCTGGTCGAGATACGAGTTTACTATAACACTTTATATTCTAAGAATGACAAAAATGTATTTGTTTTCCATCTGTTTCATTTATTTTAGCCCACTGGTTAAGACCCTCAAATGTCCCGCGTCTATAGTCTGTTTGCAGTGAAAACGTACCGATCAATTTCACTTTAAACAAAAAAGTAATCAAATAAAGTGAAATTAAGATTGTGAATCTCATAATCTGACCTTGGCAAATGAACATTCCAGAATTATATTCAACTAAGAATAAAATTTGTTTAACAAATGATCATAGTTTCAAATCAATATTATTGGTTTGTATTACAATTTTAAGGGGGTAAGCGCAGTAGTTGGAACAGTGAAACAAATGCCCGTGCGGTACGTAATGAGCGTTAACTTCGACCAAACCTACATGTTATCGGTGTTTCATTTAATGCGCATACCCCCTTGTAATACAAACCAATAACAGCGCTTTGAAACTATGATCGTTTGTTAAATAACTTTTATCCTAAGCTGAATATAATTCTGAGATTTAAATGTTCAATAGGCAATGTAAAATTATGGGGATTTGCACCTTAGTTTCACTTTATTTGATTTACTTTTTTTAAGTGATATTCATCGGTACGTTTTCACTGCAAACAGACTATAAGCAGTCGATTGCACGTGCATGCACGGGCTTGCACGATTTCACACGATTTTAAAACCAGTTCGGGCGCGAGAATGATTTCAAGTAGCCCCAAATATGCGAAATATTACTGATAATTGACATTTGTATGGGGCAGACCAATGCGCATGCGTTCTCTGACTCGCATGTGGCATAGAAAACATTTGGAAGATCACACGTTCGTCGGCCATGGATGCTGAAGAGTGGACAGAGGATTTTCTTTCTCAAATTGACAGTTCGTTAGTGTCACATTTCGACCTGGATGATAAGGAAGATTTTGAAACAATCGAAATCTCAATGTGAGTCCATTGAAATAAAATTATATTTCGCCGTTTGTTGTGTCTTTATTGCTTCGGTATACCCTAGTGAAAAAGTGTAGGTGTATCATTGATACACCTACACTTTTGACAGGTGTACCGGTCAATACACCTACACTTTTAACAAAGGAAACCATGGCAACGAGACCGGAAGTGGGGTATAATACACATAACTTGCAATGTTAGAATGTACATATTGTATTGTCAGCTTGTATAAGTTTAATACACATAACTTGCAATGTTAGTATATATGTCAACTTAAAAGGGTAATTTTGCTTGTTGGGACCATGAAATTATATCGAGACATCCGTAACGAGTTAAAAGAGCTTGAATAATGATAAATTATGAAGGATTTTGCCGGGGCCGAGATGTTATATTTAGACAACCGAGATATCGAGTTATCAGAGTTCCACACAACGGTGCTCGACTGTATTTTGTCCTGCCAGCTTGTACACCATTTAAACATGTATAGTAATTATATACCATGTGTTCCTGTAAGCCATATTGGTTGTATCAATGACAGCTGTACATTCACTATACCTAACTGGCAATGTTAGTATATATGTATATTGTATTCTCAGCTTGTATAACATATAGTCATCCATATTACTTATATACCATGTGATCCTGTAAGCCATATTGGTTGTATCAATGACAGCTGTAAGTTCACTATACCTAACTTGCAATGTTAGTATATATGTATATTGTACTATCAGCTTGTATAACATATGCACATGTATATTACTTATATACCATGTGTTCCTGTAAGCCATATTTGTTATATCAATGAAAACTGCACATTCACTATACATAACTTGCATAGCTAACTTGCATATTTTAAAAATAGAATTCAGATTGAAGGCATACCTTCCGAAAAATATTCACGTACAAATAAGTGAGCTACCTATTTGTAAACCATATTCACAAGTTCAACATTTTGCTTGAATATCTTCCAATAAAATGTTAAACTTGCAAATATAGTTTACAAATAAGTTAGATCACTCAGTTGAACATGAATCTCGTAAATATTTTTTTCTTCAGGACAGAATTCACTCTAGATTCTATTTTTAAAATATTAAACAAAATGAGTGTGTCGCACTCCTATTTCAACTGAAACAACTGTCACTAGTTCCCTGCATCATTTCACCTGCGCACGCCGTGGTGGGGACGAGGGAGTGGAGTGGGTGGGGTGGGGACGAGGGAATGGGTGGGTTTGGGTGGGATCGGCTCTTGTGGGTCAGGAGGGTGGGTTAACATATTCCAGTATGGAATATAAGTGTAAGCCGCATCGTCTACATCACTGCGTGTGCTTGCATTGTATTCCGGTTGTTAAATAACACATTATTTAGCAACGGAACAGATTCCGAATCCTCAAAGAGGAATTTTGTAGACACGTCCACTTGTTTAGCAAGTATTTTTTTTCATATCTACGAGCATGTACTGTTATCAGCATGTCAATGAACAGTATATTGTAACCTTTTATACCGTTGTATCTCACAATAAAACAGTCGAAGAAAAAAAGCCTTTCTGTCTATGATATGTGCATGATAATATTTAGATATGTTTAAGGATCTCTCAATATGATGAACAGAGTAATCTTTATTATGCATAACAAAGTCTGGATTCTTTTTCAGTGGTGAAAAGATGCAGTCATTTCGAATCTAAAACGTCAAAACAGAATTTGACAAACATGGCGGCATATCAGCTTCACGTGTCAGCTGCCATTTAGTCACGGTCGGTTGCCTGTTTTAGTGAACCTCCTGACCACATGCATGGTGGCGACAAACTAACCAAGGATCATAATCAAATCAGGGTTCGAACTATCAGTATGGACCAGATGTTCCCAGCTGTTCCTCCTAAATACACGAGTCATTATCTCATGATGTCAATCACAGGATTGTCTGGTCCAGCCCCGATTATTTACAGAACGCCGTCAACCAGCTGTAAACACACGAACATAATTTACACAGACTTATTCATTATTCTTTATAGTCAGATGTGGTTTAGCAGCAGATCCTCGGGTATCTGTACCACCCCTTGGTGGCAGGATGAAACTTTGAGCGGAACCAGTCGATCGGGTGGGTCCATGTGGCACACGTTTGTAGACATAGCTTAAATGTCCCTATACCCTAACAATATACGTAACGGACCATAACCCAGACACACATTATTCCCAATACCCTGCAAGTGGAACCACCCGCCTCGGGCTCCGATACAACAAACTCTCCCACCGATCAACGGGTTTGGTAAGTACTAGGGCTGGGACGAGTCCAAATTTTCTACCCGCCCTATTACCCTACCCTACCCGGATACCCAATATGTTAATTCCTGACATCAAATTTGTCAGAAATGACAACATATTCTTTATCTCGGAAGCTAAAATTTCGAGTTTTTCAGTATTTTAATCATGTATTATATTCAAAACTAGTGACTGTAAATAATGTCTAAATGTTCAAAGACAATACAGACTTTCGATAATGAGAGAATAACATATCACATTGTTTAATCTATTCGTCACATGATCATAACGGGTCCGGGTATGGAGACGGGTACCCGGGTCCAACTCATTACCCAACCGTCCCAGCCCTGGTAAGTACGACATACCTAGGAGTCTGCCAGTGGCATCTAGTCGTCGGGATCTTTTAGATAGTTACTGTCACCGTGACCTATTAAGTGTCATCGCTCATACTGTCAGTCAAACTGTGGCAATTAAAATGCAAGGAATTAAAACATACCAGCTTTTCTTAGTAATGTCGCTGATCTAATCGAGTTTACTACGGTAATAACAAATAGGGACCACCTCCTAGTTCGTTCGTTATCTGCATTCCGACTGAAGGTACAGCAAGCATCCGGGACCCCTAAAAGCAAGGGCAGTCCTTTAAAACACCACATGTGTTAAATCTTTACCTATCTCCATTATTTACTGATTGTCACTAATGTGTTGCTAAGGTATGAACAGAAACGACAAGGACAAATGCAGCATGACAATACTGATTATGTTCAATGGCTGGCATCTGCGAAGCTTGAGATCGATAGCATCAGGTGACATGTTGCAAGCCTGCACAGTAACACGCACACTTCGGAATGCACCTAGCTGATTGGTTAACGATGACGAAGCTGTTAGAAACAGGACAGTATATAAGAGCTGACATCGCACTTATTGCGTGTTTTATTCAACACGGGGTTTGCAGCTAAGGTTGTTTCGACCAGGCTCTGTGGTAGTCAGGACAGGTAGGTGTCACTTTCTTCACTTTACTTTCCCAGCTTGTCCAAGACTGAATCCGCCATGAAGGTTACCTTCAATAATTCTACAAGGAAACACACAAATATTGAACAACAGCAAAACAATATTTCTGTTATCCTGTGAAATCTACCCTAAGGCCGACCCCACCTTATCACTATAACAAGAGCATTTGTCAATGATTCGCTATCAAACTGGGGACGACTACAGCGTTCACGCGGAAGGCCCGATTCCCCATATGAGTAAAATGTGTGAAGCCCACGTCTTGTGTTCCCCGCCGTGATATTGCTGGAATACTGTTAAAAGCGGCGAAAAACTAAAGTCACTCGCTCACCATCAAATTGGGGACGATGGGGTAGCCTACCCGGGTTCTATTCCCCGCATGGTAACAACGTGTGAAGCCCGTTTCTTGTGTCCCCCGGTGTGATATTGCTGGAATACTGTTAAAAGCGGCGAAAAACTAAACTCACTCGCTCACTATCAAATTGGGGAAGATGGGCTAGCCTAGTAGCTAAAGCTTTCACGCCGAATACCCGGGTTCTATTCCCCGCATGGTAACAACGTGTGAAGCCCATTTCTTGTGTCCCCCGGCGTGATATTGCTGGAATACTGCTAAATGCGGCGTAAAAGTAAACTCACTGACTATCAAGCTGTGTTGGCATATGGAGTTTTCCAGCGTATCCTGGCACTCGTCACAAACACATGTGAGGACACGGCAACTCTCATATAGCCACGTATACATACACATATAGCATTACGGCATAACTCAAATCAATACGTATATTGATTGACCCACTGCAAAGACTGCAGCAAACAGCTGACGAAGTGAACTCATGTCTGTCCTGGTTGCTGCCTTTTTAACATGTAATTTATACAGGTCAAATTACGTGTGTACGTTTGTATTAAGGGTAAAAATGTACGTAGATTTCTAAGAATTATAGAGTGACTTACTTCAATCAGAGTATTGGATGTCCTTCGCAAGACCTCTCTGGCTCTGGTATGCAATATAAGTTACTATTCTATGAAATCGTTTGTAAAGCTGATATAATTCTTTCTACATTTCATCCCAGAGACAACGGCGAGTGGTGACATATGAACCAGGTATCTGTTCAAACTCCGGGGCCATGTCTGAAGCTAGGGGGGGGCGTACCACGTCGCACCGTCTGGCTTCGAGCCAAACAAACACTTAGAGTGCAGTTCTCAGCATATGAATGCCCAAAATACACGTCTTTTACGATCAGAGAAAGGTAGAAAAGGAAAGTTGAAACATGCCAACCAGTCTTTACAATCTGACCAAAAGCCAGAGAGCTGTAAGAAGCGTCTCTGTAATCGTCCTCAAATCGATATACGGCGCATTGTACAAATCGGGCGCAATAGAAACACCATTTCTTTTATTCAAAAGAAAGACTCCAATGCTAGCCTTAGCAATACAACTATTGTACAACTCGGGGACAACAACATTGTATATGTATACTTAGGTGACAAACTCCCCATGAACATACTGCTAGGAGACACGGTCGTCGTGTACGTCCCCCCTGGGTGTGACGGCAGGCCCCGGGTGTTTGTCTGCGAACAGAGGGGACCTGACAACCAGATTGTCACCCACTGTCGCCACAAGTCGCCACGGATCTGTGAACGACAGACATTTGACAACTTCCGGTCACGACACTGTCACGTGATCAGATCTGTCCTGCTGCCAGCTGCTTCCGGCTCCAGTAAGAAAGGTAAGTGTTGCTATGGACGGAGGGCACTTTGCGTCTGGCGTTGTCAGTTATGTTACACTGTTAGTAAAGTAAAATAATAAATCAACAAGGCTAACGGCCCAAGTACAGTGTAGATACATGTATCATATACGAAGAGGTGGCACAGTAACAAGATATTGTGTAGTGTTGCCATGGACGGATGACATCTTAGAACTATATCGCACATAACAGTAGCGTATGTGTCTAGCATAAAACGTTTTGCATGGGTTCCCCGAGCCAAGAACATGACAATAATAAAGATATAGAAGTTTGTGGTAATGTTCTGAGAGAGTGTACATTTTGTTTTTAAAAATGGTATTTGAAAAATATTTGTGTGTGAAAACATCATACATAGGGCACACTAATATAAAATGTTACTGTCTTTATAATGTATTTTCTAAAAGGATAACATGTAATGTTTCAAACAATACCCTCCGGCGAGCCAAGCTTTTGTTTTCCTAGCTTGAAATTCTCAAATTCTTAATAATGATGAGTATTTTGTTTGGTCTTTTTAAACAAAGTCTAAATACTTTTAGTAAAATTTCAATCATGTCACAATACGTTATCACTGAGTCTGCTACTAGCCGGGCTGTTGTATCATTTGCATTTTAATTACTGTAACAATGTCATGATCATGATACACAATACAATAACAGTAACCGAATTACAACCATGTTACAACATTGTATTAATAATGCTATTTAAGTGTTTGGGACCCCCATTTTGTAGTCCAGGACCCCTGAAAATTCAGAGTATGAGTCCAAGGGACCCTCAAAGAAAATCCTTGTCATGGTAATCCAAAACTAGGAATTGATGCTCAGATGATCGACCATTGATTTAATCCAGTTTCATCCCACACACTCACCCACTAACACTCACTCACTCACTCACTCACTCACTCAAGAAGAGTAAAATATATGAACCATTAACCAACATATAGACATTGAGTATTTTCAAATTGTTTATATACATGTTTCCATCTTGTCAGCTGCGGGCCGTCATAAGCCTTTGACTCCCGGGGACTGCGATGTCGTGACCATCAAGCATGGTGGCTCTCATCGGACTCGCACAAGAAGAAGAGTGAAACCTGATAGCAGGAAGTACCCGCTTCTTCATCCCATCGGGGTCAAGGGCACCAGAAAACTGTGAACCCTGTGTAATGTGTGAACCCAGTGTCCATTTAAAATGGACGCATATTCCAGTTAGGGATACCTTGTAAGCCATATTGGCTCAAGTCTAAGACATTTGTACATTCCCTAGCCATAACTTGCAATGTTAGTATAAATATATTGCACATGTATATTAGCATATGTTATGTACCCATGTAAGCCATATTGGCTATACCAATAACAACTGTAAGTATATTATACATAACACCTTGCAATGTTAGTATATTTTGTACTACCACCTTGTATAACATATACACATGTATCTTTATCATATACCATGTGTTCCTGTAAGCCATATTGGCTATATCAATAACAACTGTAAGTATACTATACATAACTTGCAATGTTAGTATATATTGTCCTGCCTTATATAACGTATACACATGTATATTTATCATATACACTGTGATCCTGTAAACCATATTGGTTGTATCAGTAACATCTGTAAGTTTATTATACATAACTTGCAATGCTAGTATGTGTATTGTACGTCTAGATGACATACATACATATCCTGTATATACTATGTTCCCTTGTAAGCCATAATGGCTGCAAATAGTATTATATTCAATCTTATGAAAGACACACACATTTCAATGCTTAATATTACACCGTACCACTGTAGTGTGTTACATCGGTAAGGCACTGATCTGGATGTTAACGTCCGCTGTAATTTAGTCGTATCGTGAGACAAAAACCTGTAAAATCATGATGATATACAGTTTACCTCTGTCAGATTGAAAGCCTCGTTGTACCACTGTCAGATTGAAAGTCTCGTTGTACCACGGTCAGATTGAAAGCCTCGTTGTACCGCTGTCAGATTGACAGCCTCGTTGTACCACTGTCAGATTGAAAGCCTCGTTGTATCACTGTCAGATTGAAAGTCTCGTTTTACCACGGTCAGATTGAAAGCCTCATTGTACCGCTGTCAGTTTGAAAGCCTCGTTGTACCACTTCAGTTGAAATTTAAGTCACATAGAGAACATGTGTGTCACCATTTGCACATGTGGCACACATTTAGACATTGTGTACATGAATAAAATGTCTAATGAATCTATATCATTGTTATTCTATTATTTAAAAATATCTGTATTGAGACATATAGGTCCAAGTCCTTTCAAACAAACATCTTGACATTGTACCTATATTGCAACCACACAGTAGAACATCGCATTGTACATCTTGGGTATATATAACTAACGGTGCTGCTAAAACCTTTGTATTTGATCGATATCTCACTGGATATATCTCATATATCACACATGCTGCAAGCTAAAAAGTACTCATGGACCGATAAAAACGATTGTCTGAAGTATCCAAGATAACTCCATCACAGCTGTTTTAGAGACATGTCCGGGAAACTATTTCGTTGGTTTGTTGGTTCGTCACACTGCACTCAGCAATATCAATGCTATATGAGGGCGGTCTGTACATTATCGTGTCTGGGCCTGACAATATCGTCATCATCATCATAAGCATCAATCTACGCAATTGGGATACGATGACATGTGTCAACCACGTCAGCGAGTCTGACCACCCGATCCCGTTAGTCGCCTCTTACGACAAGCATGGGTTACTGAAAACCAGTTCTAACCCGGATCTTCACTGGTTCGGGTAATCAATAATCCTGCAGAGTGAAACACAAAGGAATTTTTTTTATCTACATCAGAGCATATGCTATATAAGAAGCATTATCTGATGCCATCTGATACCAAAACAACAATGGTATTTTTGGAATCATCAGTACTCATCAACGACCAAATTAATAACCCACCATAACTGTTAACTCTTTAAAAAAAGTCAAAGCCAACTAAAAAACATTATGCAAACTTGCTGCATGACTGGAAGAAATAGAATCGTGGCGAGAGCATTCGGTGTGTCTACACTTTGGTAAGTGAACCTGTGGCATGGTACGTCACGTGACCGACCTAAATCAGACTGATCCCGCGTCACAACGTCATCCTGTGACAACCCTATCTCCACCATGGCTACACAGCTGAATCATCGACTACAGCAGATTCTGGGATTGCCAAAGACATCAAACCAGACATTGGTGAAACACCTTGGAGAGGTTGGGGTCAGAGCCAGACCTGCTGTAACACGTGTACCGTTGTTCAGGGTACATCTTTACCCTATAAGGCTCTTTTCAGTAGAACTTATCAACGGGTTGTTTTGAGAACGTAATGACGAGAATTATGTGTTTCTTTCAGTTTCATTCAGCTTGATCTTAAAAGGGTTTGTAATTGCAATTTTCATACGAACGTCCTAAAAATAACAAAGCATGATGCATGTTATGTTCCATATATTTTAGGGCGGAACAAATATTTTAAAATATTAAATTTCATACAATCATGTCTTGCATTGCCTTCGTTAGTTGCATATATTCCGTAATATTTCAGTTAATCCCCAAGTTAATGTACAGAAGTGTAAACGACTACCACCTATCTGAACCTGCTGCTGAATCACGACGAATCATAATCAGTTCCAATCTGGGGCTCGAACCCATGACAAGAGGCCCAAATCCAAGCCCAGTTTAATACAACAAGTCACCTATCCTCATCGCACTACTAAGTCGGTGGTGTAACAATAAATGTTATTGTGTCAATGTGTTCTTTCTTCAAAGACTCCATGGTGTCGGTCGGTTCCACCTGGCCTTTCTTAGCCTGACTGCAGCACACCACACTTCCAAATATAATCAGTCCAAGGAGCACCGTGCTCCCGAACCCGCCGACCGCCACCAGGAACCCGCTGCCAAGAACGTCAGCTGACTCCACCGGAGTTGCAGTTGTAGTCGTTGACGTAGTTGTGGGGAATTTGAACATGAACACGGAATGTTTTCTCGTCCTTTCCTTTATCGTTGGCAGCCTGAACTGTCCATAACCCGTCATAAGAAGCCTCAGCAGTCAAAACAGTGCTGACATCCCTTGTTGTCGTATACCGGGGGTCGAAGATGGAGACACTTGAAGCTGAGATTATGGTCCCGTCGGGTCTCATCCAGGTCACATTCGGAAACAGATCACCCTCAATCTGACATGAAATGTGTAGAAGATCTCCCTGTTTCACGGTATAGAGATCCCCGCACTTTAGAATTTGGGGGGGGGAATACAAGTGAAGTCCTTATCTTCTGCATGGTAAATCGTATGGTATTTCAGTACACTTGGAGCAGCGCATACCGGAACATTGCCCGAGTACACGGAGTACATCACGCTCTGGTTGAGGTTCTTCAGCCACTGAATGTCGCATGTACATCTCCAGGGGTTGTCTGAAAGATGGATGATCTGCAGCTTCTGGAAGATCAGCTCGAACAAATCTGGAATAGTTGCTAATTTATTGTCGTACAGATCTAGAGTCTTAAGGCTTGTCAAATGTTGAAATAATTGCAAAGATACCTTTTCAAAATTGTTTCCATGGAGATCAAGGTTTCTGAGATTTGTCAACCCAGTGAACATGGCACTGGAAGCACGTCCAAGGTTAGGGTCACCCAGAAATAGATCATGCAGGTTCTTCAAGGATGCAAATGCGTCATCGGCGATCTTACATCCCGTGTTTCCAGTCAGATCCACGAAGACAACATCATTTCAGCCATGGAAGATGCCAGTGTTTATCTGGGAGATCTTATTATGTTTCAGGGCAATGCGTTTTAGTTTAGTCAATCCTTGGAACAAGTATAGTCCAACTTTGTCACCTCACTGTAAGTAACGTAGAAATCTTCAAGATTCGAGATCGCTGACAAAGCTGAGTGTTTCAATGTTGATACATGTCGGTGTTGAAAATGGGGTCTTTGTTATTGTAACGATTTTCGTGTCTCGAATCTACATAAATAACGTTTGCGTACACGGAAAGATTTACGAAAACTGTCGATGTTTACCGAAGAGAGGCCAGACATTTATTCAAAGCAGAGGGTAGTGCTTATGCGAGGGTGAGTGTTCAAATATCAAAAGCGGGTAGACAAATTGAATACAATGAGCAGAAAGGTAAAAGAATAACCTACAAGCTCAAAACAATGTTTTGTGAAAAACGTAAGTTTTGATTGCACCGCACGTTAAAATAGTCGGGCTGTCCGGTTTTCGATAAGTCTTTGAGCATCGCGAGTGTCACCCTTTGAGTATTGTATGTAATGAGTGTAGCGGTAGAATTTTCTTAAAAATTCATTTCTTCACAGATCTCGTTCAAATTTGAAATATAGGTTATTTATAACATAAAAAAGAACAATATACGATTGCAAAAGTCTAGATTTTTATTTGTATTGTCCAAACAGTGATTCGAACTCCTGTGGTTATATAATGCATACTATAATCAATATTTTAACAAAGCGCGACACGCGACAATGTGACAAAGCGACATTTCATCAAAATGTTGCATTATCGCATTGGCGTGTCGCGTTTTATTAGTTACCGCGGAATTTCAAAATTATAACTAAGGATGATTATGTTTAGATGTTTTTAAAGGGCTAAGATACACAGGGATGGAACTCAGAGTAATAATAAATGTGGCCGTGAAGTCTGTGGGTTAAGAGTTCTTGGTTAATGGAATGGATATGTTGAAACTGGCCATTTTGCTGAAAATTATTTTGATTGAGTAGGTGTATGTTTGAAACGATACAAATACATGTGTATCGCTTGGTATATTATTATTATTATAAATAATATAGGATTCAAATAGAATTCAAAAACAGACATCACAACACATTATTGTAATGAAATATCTTGCTAATTTACCAAGTTCACTAAACCTTGAGTGAGTGAGGAGTGAAAGTGGAGTGGAGCGGAGAGGAGAGGAGTGGAGTGGAGTGGAAAGGAGAGGAGCGGAGAGGAGAGGTGCGGAGAGGAGAGGAGAGAGCGGAGAGGAGAGGAGCGGAAAGGAGAGGAGAAGAGAGGAGAGGAGTGGAGCGGAGAGGAGAGGAGAGGAGAGGAGAGGAGTGGAAGAGAAGAGAAGAGAAGAGAGGAGAGGAGAGGAGAGGAGCGGAGAGGTGAGGAGAGGAGAGGAGAGGAGAGGAGAGGAGAGATGAGGAGAGGAGTGGAGCGGAGAAGAGCGGGGTGGAGAAGAGCAGAGTGGGGCGGAGTGAGAGGAGTGAGAGAGGGAGGGTTGGTTTCTGCCACTCCAAGGGTACGCAACTCTGCTAAGCGATTTCATCGTTTCTAATACCATAATGATAATAGTCCATTTGTATGGCGGTTTCCCAAGTAGAATATCACGTTCAAAGCCGACCTAAACTGTCTTTGAGGTGCTGGATGGTTAAGTGATATTACCATCTCATTCTACCTGGTATCCATCCACTGCTGGTTGAACAGAGGCAGATGTCGGACAAATTCATCAGCGTCGGACAGGACTGTACCAAGAAACTCTGTCAGGAGCCACACTGTCGAACATAGTGACCCATTGGAGGACTTCACCTGATGTTTATGCCGATGTGGCCTGAATTTTAACAATATTTGAGTTTTTTCACAACCTGTGAGCTTGATATAAGTGAAATGTTCAAAGTGATGAATATGTATGGTGCTGGGACTCGAACCTATGATCATAGTTATCTAGTGTGACTAAGAGACACAACCCTGCATAGCAAATTGCCTCGCCTTGAATGACAGGGCCACCGTGTGCCGTGATTACAATGAATAGTAGCGCTAATAATTTGTCTGGCTGCTGAAACACACTTGATTGGCTAAACACAGTTACAATATATAAAATAATGAAGCAACAATGAAAGATTTCCATTAAGTTCAAGAAAAGCAGCCCCATTGCAATTACGAGCACTACTACATTGTAAAAACCATTAGAGGTAACAAAAGGCCAGTGAAGTCTGAAATAGAGTATAATATTGTCTGCACATGCGTAGACTAATTGACTTTCTACACATGCACACCGGTAATCGAAAGGGCGAAAACGCGATTGTCGCGACAATCGCGACAAATATGTCGCATTGTCGCGTCTTAGGCATGTTATAATACATACTATACTCAATAACAAAGACGACACGCACAATGCGACAACGCGACATTTCATCAAAATGTTGTGTTGTCGCATTGTCCTTTTTAGGCTGTTTTACACATCTTACATAGGGCGATGCGCGACAATGCGACATATTTTGACCTTGAAAGTTGTCGCTATGTTGCGTGTCGCCCTTTGGAGGAATGAAAAATATATTATTCAAAACGCGACACGCGACATCGCGACAATGCGACAAATGGGCGAAATGTTGCGTTGTTGCGATGTCACATCGCGCGTTTTGTTTAATTTTGCTTGTATTTGAGAGGGGCGACAACACGACAATGCGACAACGCGACAATGTCCCTTCCAGGATTCCATACAGAATCGCAAAAGCATTAGCTTCAACTTGTTATGTACTATGTCCAGATGTACAAAGCACACGAAAAAAGACAATATAAATCGTTTGTTTTTCATCTCAAAGAATGACAGTTTGAGTGGTGCGCTGTCATAGCTGACACTGCTAAATATATTGCAAGGAATATTTGTTTAAAAAATGTCTTCATCGGGTTCTTATGTTGTAATACCCCCATTTCACTTGGCTGCGATCGGTCCGATTGCATTTGTAAAAAAAATCGCCAGCGATTGCATAATGTCGGAAATATACCTGGAGTAGTCGGCAGAGATAAGCAAGATACGTGAGTGTGTCTGCATAGTAAGCGTGAACGAGTCCTACCATTATTGAGAGGCAGAAACGGCCACGTGTCATCCTCGTAATGCCAGGCTTCACACCCGATCAACCACGATTAACGCCTAATACATCTCCAACATGGAACCGACAAGCTGATTGCCTAACAAAGCAGAGCTGTCAAAAGCCACGAATCAGCACGATTCCTCCCAAATAAGACAAGGTCCACTTACATAAAGTTCAGGCTATACTCACGATTTGCACGATTCACATCAGACTGACAGAAAAAGTATAAAAGCACAGGCGATAAAAGTCAACATCACTCCAATTGCAACTGCTGTAATGGAAACTTTGAAACATGGCCAGAACAAAGAGAACAGCCAACAGGAAGAGGGTGAGATCGCCCACCCCACCACCCTGTTGCGAAGTGTTGAGAAGACATTGCCATCGATTAGCAAGAATACCAAAGGCATTCTCAACGACTCTCATGCACTGGAGATCCTGTAGTTGGCAATCAGTTCAGCTTCTGACAGACCTCTTCTTGAGTAGGGTTTCATTTGACGAAGGACAAATGCATTATCTGCAAGTATAAAGAAAGGCATATCCAGATAACTATTTGGCAATGGTTCAGGTTTGGGCAAGCATTTGTTGTCATTTTCTATGCACTCCTTCGACTCTGCGGCATTGAAGATTTGTGCATCTGACATACGACCCCTTCCGACGTCCACCCACAGAAATCTGTAATTAGCATCTACAAGGGCCAACAGGACAATGGAGAAGAAACCCTTGTAATTGTGGTGGAGGCGTCTACTACCAGGTGGCTTACGAATCGCGATGTGTTTTCCATCGAGGGCAACAACAGCATGAGCGAGATTCCATCTCAGCTCGAATTCCAGAGAGATGATCTTCCAATCCCCTTGAGTGACAGGACATGCCATCACTGTATCCTTGTAGTGGACTACGATGGCTTGGCACACCTTTAGGAGAAAGATGGCTTTGGGATGTCTTGACACTCTGAGTGGGAGGGGGTGCTTGTCTCCAGAGGCTAGGTGTCCAGAGGCTATGGTAACTGCTAACTGCTAACAGACCAGGGTGCAGAGCTAACCTGAAGTTGGTGTCTTTCCTGGTAAGTCTAGGAGACAGCGAATTAAGCAGTTCATCAAACATAGTAGGAGGCATTTGCAGATAGTTTAAGAAGAAGACGTGTCTTCGAATCTGAGTTCAGATAGGAAATTGTCATAGTTTCCAACCTCAACCACGGACGTACCCAAAACCGTTTCTGTTTTCTTCTTCTTTTTTTGGTGTCTGGTTCATATTCATAGATATCTATCTCCAATCCCATACGTTGTTGCAGCAGAAGAAGTAGTTGTGCAGCTGTGAGCAGGTTGCTAGATAATTAGAATCGGCTGTAATCGTCAGGTTTTATGGCCCAGAAACGGGTCCATTTTGTGGTTTGGAGGCTGATTTTATGTCTTCCTCGGCAATTATGTACGTACTTTACTCGGCGTCAATCGGTAACCTTCGCGTGTAATCGGCAATTACGGCAATGGGTCTTCAATATTGTAAGCTTTACATCACTGTGTCGGTGAGGAACAGGGAGTGAATCGTAGATATATCGCCGCAGAAACGTGATTTAAACGTAGCCAATCAGCCAATACTGGGGGAAACCGTATCAACAACGGGTGCTCAATCGCAGTGTTATCGGCGTTTATACACGTAAGATTACAGTCCATTACGTAGGTTTACCGTAGATACTGCGTAGAAAAGGAAAATATAAACAAAAACTGGCCGTTTGAGAACGATAACATCGTAGGTGACGAATCGGCACTAGTCGGGGTAGTCTTGATAGGTCGTAGCCCAGTGAAATGGGGGCATTATATATATATAAATGTCGCTTCTGGGTCCCGATCCACAAAACATCCATAGCGCTACGACATTCGTAAGCCTATGATAAACTATAGATTACGACCTGTCGTAACTTTACGAACGCTCTGTGAATCGGGACCCTGATCTAGTCATTGATAACCAGAATGCTATTCAAACACCTGTGTGCGTCGTCTCAAAAGATTCTACCTACCCCGCCATCATTCGGATGGAGGGGAATAACCCAAGAACTGACAAATTTGGAGTACATTATTAATGTAAAAATCGGTTGACAGGCACAAAAATACAGAAGTCCGGACAACTACGGGTAGTCGGACATATATGTGGCAGGGGCGGATACAGCATTTCGAGAAAGGTGCAGTGCACAGTTCAGTATCACCCGTTTTCACGAGAGAGTTTCAATGGTCATATCAACTTTCAGGACAAAAGAGGGGAGCACCCCAACCCCCCTCTGCATCCGCCTATAATAGATGTGTTGCTGTGTAGCTCAAACAAAACAGCTACCTCACGTTAAACCCCATTCACCTTTTCACCTGATTTAGTTTGAACAGTATGCGATATAAGTCATATCAACTTGCACTGATGTGTGCAGTGTGTTGAGGAGAACGGCAACCATGCCGACTTCTTCGCTTGGATGACGTCTGGCTGGTCTGGTAAGTGAAACAAAAGATTTTCTGGTTGTTGGTAAGGGCCAGTCACTTTCTCCTCAATATGTGATTTATAATGTAAATATGAAATGTAGATGATGTAAAGATTTTCACGAGTCTGTCCAACAGTCAGAGGATTCCTAGCGTTGGCACGAAGACAAGTAATCTAAGTGAAGTAATTGCATGCAACCGTCGTTTTATTACCGTCTTTGCAATGCTTGTGGTTCAACCAAAATACGACCCATAATATGAGGAGGGCGTCAAGGAAAATGACAACAGTAAAATTCTTTGGAAACAGCCCTTATACACTGTCAGCAACAGAACAACTTTACACATGCGCCTTGCAAATGGTCACGTCATAGGCCTGGTGACAATTCTATGCTTACAATCGCGCATACTTTCAAGTCTCAAATAAGGTTAGTACGAATATTTCATAGCGTATTTTTGACTACTAACGACTAACAATGTGTGTAAATCGTTTATGTGTGTGTTTCGTTAAACATTGATTTGAGGCACAGTAAAGGACGTTATCCTACATGCATTTACAATAGACTGGAAAGTCGGCCATGTTTGTTGCATGCAGAAACATGGGATTGTGCACTGTTTCAGAGGATCAGACGGAACCGTACAAGACAATCAGCTTTTGCCATCCAGTATGATTATGGATGGGTTGTCACCTTCCTAATACCTAAGGGTTCAGGGGCCACTCTGGGAAGGGTTGTTAACAAGGCGTGAAAACTGAGGGGCCACTTAGGAGATAAACACACTAGGGTTATCTCCATTCTACCATGACCCATTTAAAATCAAACTTCCTCGCTCTGCGGAAGACACTGCGTAATCCGGCATGGGACGAGAGGCGAATTGAACTCGTCTGTGAAGGGAGTGGTAGATGCTGTTCGTATTTTTTTAACATTACAACATAACAATATTCTGTCCAAAGAAATCAAACTACTGTTTATTCAATGCAATTAGGTAATACCCGAGTAATACCAACTCCACACGACTAAAACCAGCCTATTGTTTTGTGTGCCGTGAAACTGTACCCCCCTGGCCACACTATAATGGAATCGTCTGACCTACGTATTTTCTTGGAAGTAGACAGTTACGCAACAGTTTGAAATGGCGGACGAGCCAGTGTTGTTTACATTTTGCGAAAGGTTGAAATTTGAAGTGACAGTGGACAATACTTGACTGACTGTTGAATCTGAACCCTGCAGAATCGAAGAATAGATCCTTTCCTGATCAACCTACGACCTGTAACTTATCAAAGACTGTTGATTTTTATGACCGGCCGATCATGATTTCACGTACTGCCTCCACTCCGGCATGCGACAAAAGAGTGACAGTACTGCTGCTTATTGTACATGCGACTAACTTGTGATTCCTTGGAACTTTGTATTAATCGTTTGGGACTGGGCTGTGTCCAAGCGTTTTTCAAAGTAGATGAAAATAACAGTGACAACCTTGCGGGGAAACTGGCAGAGAGCAGAATTATTTTGTGAACGATGCAACGGGATATGATGGAGTATGACTATGAGTGGCATAAATGTGGTGTTTCGCCAGACCGTTAGATCTATCTTGCAAATTTCCCATTCTAAACGGAATTAAATATACCATTTACCAGGTAGGTAAAAGTTTACTAAAAATGTTTTGCTGCATATTTTGTATAAATAGGGATGTATTTTTACAAGGCTTTCTGATTTATATGTTAGATATTGTTTTGTTTATGTTTGGGGCTGTGTATTGTAATTGAGTTTGAATATTTATAATAGAAGGTAATATGATAGTGAGGTTCCCTCATAATTGTTGGGGGGGAAATCATATAACTGTATTTTTCGAGTTTAAATAAATGTTTTATCAGCATTTCCATCACGTCTGTTGTGTTGATATTAGTCATGTTGGTGGTCAAACTGAAGTAGTGCGGCAGTGTTCTATACGTGCGCAGTGAAGCGCAATGAAATCAAACGCATTTTTAATCCAAAAATTTCCAATTGCCTGTGTGGAAAATTCGAAAGTCAGCGTCAAAATCCATGGAGTTGTTGTTATGATCCGCCATCATTGTGGTCAAACGGAAGTAGTTCTCACAATAAGATTTGTTAATGCGCGGTGAAGCGGCCTTACAATCAGATGAGCGTCAATCCACAATTGATGCCGTCTGATTTTTCTGAACAACCAATCAGAATCTAGTATTTTCTTGATTCATGGTAAAATTAGGAGATAAACGTACTGTGTTTGGAAATTAGATGAATGTTAGACCGAATCGATAGTCTCTAAATTTTATTTGAAGCCGAACGCGTAGCGTGAGGTTTCAAATGATTAATTTAGAGACTATCAATTCGGTCTAACATTCATCTAATTTCCAAACACAGTATGTTTATCTCCATTCTACCATAACCGATTTAACATCGAACTTCCTCGCCCTGCGGAAGACACTGCGTAATCCGGCATGGGATGAGAGACGAATTGAACTCGTCTGATAAAGGAGTGGTAGGTTCCGTTCTAATTTTTTTTAACATTGCAACATAAAAAATATTCGGTCAAAAGAAAACAAACTACTATTTATTCAATGCAATAATGTAACACCTAAGAGCTTGGTTTTTATAATCATAACTCTACAAGACCGAAACCAGCCTATTGTTTTGTGTGCCGTATTACTGTATCCCCCTGGCCACACTATAATGGAATCGTCTGACCTACTTATTTTCTTGGAAGTAGACAGTTACGCAACAGTTTGAAATGGCGGACGAGCCAGTGTTTACATTTTGCGAAAGGTTGAAATTCGACGTGACAGTGGAAAATACTTGACTGACTGTCGAACCTGAGACCTGCAGAATCGAAGAATAGATCCTCTTCTGATCGACCTATAACCTGTAACTCATCAAAGACTGTTGATTTTAATGACCGGCGGGTGTCGATCATGATTTCACGTACGTACCTCCACCCCGGCATGCAAGGAAGAGTGACAGTGCAGCTTTGTGTACATGCGACTGACCTGGGATTCCTTGGAACATTGTTCTCATCATTTGGGACTGGATTGTGGCCAAGCTTTTCAAAGTGTACGAACATAGCAGTGACAGCCTTCGGGGAAGGTGGCAGAGAACTGAATTTACATGGTTCAGTTTTTGACATTTTGAACGATGCAACGGGACATGATGGAGTATGAGTGGCGAATTTTGTGTTTCGCCTGACCGTTGTCTTGCGAATTTCCCATTCTAAACGGAAACAAATATACCATTTACCAAGTAGGTAAATGTTTACGAACGTTTGCCGCACAAATAGGGATAGATATGGATGTATTTTTACAAGGTTTTCTGATTTATATGTTTGTGTATGTTTGGGGCTGTGTATTGTAATTGTTTTTGAATATTTTTATAATAGGAGGTAATAATTATGATAGTGAGGTCCCCTAATAATTGTGGAGGAGAAATCGTATAATTGTATTTTTCGAGTTTTAATAAATGTTTCATCAGCATTTCCATCACGTCTGTTGTGTTGATATTAGTCATGTTGGTGGCCAAGCTGAAGTAGTGCGGCAGTGTTGTATGCGTGAGCAGTGAAACGCCGTGAAATCAGACGCATTTTCAATCCAAATTGATACCGTCTTATTTTATGGCTTGACCAATCAAATTCGAGCATTTCACGTAGCCATGGTAGAATGAGGGGTTACTGTGTTTTGTTTCCTCAGTGAGTCAGTATGATTGCTGTACAATTCATTGGTATAGGTATACACGTCTTTGTGTTATCTCTGACTGAGACTGAGTGAAAACGCCGTGTACCTGTTGTGTAATGTACACCACTGGTGGTGTCACGGTGCGCTGATAAGGCTACAGAACGTTGCTTAATCTTTATTCAGTTGATTCAGTAGGTAGACTGAACTGAGCAAGTAAATGTTACACATATTTTATTTAGTCAAGGTCCTAGTCATGTTTGGGTCTACCAAGACGCCGGATGTATACCGAGCTTTCTTAGCATTTGTCAGACCAGATTTAAATATACGTACACCCAAGAATGGACAAATATATTAGCATCTAGAACATTATGAATAGCCTTGAAGCAGAGAAATATGTAATAGATTCAATCTTGTGTACATTTGCAACCGACTTTGCTCGGGTTGTAAGTACAAAGCTAACTATTGATATTCAGACATAAAATTGCAAAGTCTGAAAGCGTATGTACAACTTAAACAATGTCGCCTACCTGTATGGCCTTGGCACTTGGAAGCCATGTTCTATCATATTGATCATCACAACAATGAAGGTTTATCCCTATGGGCGATCATTTTACTTGCATCTTTTGCTCTGCTCATAAAATCACACTTCGTTGGGTCAACTGGAAGCTTGTTGACCATTCTAAACAGTTTACAAGAGATGGCATTTATTTGGGTGTGTCAGGATTGACCATTCGGATTAATGGATTAAATCTCTACAGTCACGTTGATCAGTGAAATATGTGCCTATAAAAAGAATGCCTCATTCATTATGCTGCCCTGTGCGTGCTTATTGTTGTATGGTGAGTGCCATACTAGCCAGACCTTCTGATCCAGCCTTCGTTCAGTGCTACAAGGGGCAGCTACGTCCTTGGTCTCGACAGCAATTGGGATCAAAAGTTTAACAGCCTTCTACACAAATGTAGCCTTGACTCTCAATTATACTCGTTCCACAGCTTGAGAAAGAGTGGTGCTTTGCTGGATGCAGCTACAGTGGCTTTTGTGCAATCGTCTTTTGGCCATCGTCGTCTAAAAAGGGATATGTCAAACACTCACCACTCATTCTGTCCCGAGTTTCTGCCAGAATGGCAAAAACATTTAAATAACTTGGTGAATGCAGTGTTTGCGGTGCTTAAATTTTCCCTATGGCCTTCATGGCCTGCTGCCGCCTGCAGGCTATAAAATCTCCAGGCCCATGGTGAAATCTCCAGGCCCATTTTAGAAAGTGGTCAAATGTAACATATGTTCTATTTGGGATTACACTTTCTTAGTAAAGTACCTGATTCTAGTACTTTTGGGTTGTAAAATGCAGGCTATAAAATCTCCAGGCCCATGGTGAAATCTCCAGGCCCATTTTAGAAAGTGGTCAAATGTAACATATGTTCTATTTGGGATTACACTTTCTTAGTAAAGTTCAGATTCTAGTACTTTTGGGTTGTAAAATGCAGGCTATAAAATCTACAGGCAAAGGGCGAAATCTCCAGGCCCATTTTGTTAAAGTCAAATCAATAAAATCAAACTATACTACACTGTACACTTTTTCTCACTGTTTCTACAAAATCAGTTTGCGAAGCCTATGGCGCAGAGAGAGGTTTTTATTTGTTAAAGGCTGGTGTTGACTTTTCTATGCACAAAGCCAGGAAGTGAAACTGTAAGTTATCGTAACATGGTGGATTATGGAGGATTCACGAACGTTAATAAAGAGAACAATTATGGGAAAAATTCCAGTTGAAAAACAAAATGACATAATTTACTGAAGGCCACAAGGGCCTGCACATATGTGAAACTTCCGGCCTGATACAATAACAACCGGCGCTGGGCCTCCGGGCTGGGGAATACTTCGAACAGTCAGTGTACAGTACCTTCCCATGTCGTCACTCGAATTTTTATTCTTAACTTGTCACATCTATATTCACCCATTTCCAGTTTTTGTATTTCCTTGGTTTTCTTTCAGGCTGAAAAACCTTTTAATTTAATTTTTAACGACTGCTCATCAGAAAATGTTTTTTCTTGTAATGATGGATCTGCGTAGCTGTTTGAACTTATATTTTCAACGTGGCTTCATTTTGGTTTAGATGTTATGTTTCACATTTTTACTTTTCAACCTGTTTTGAGAAATAGATATATGGACAGAATGGTGCTCGATCTTTCAAGTGTGTTACCTTTTGGGATCTGTCGGTGGCGATTTCCTTAGTCTACAATCTAGTTTCCCCTTCAATGTTAGTTTCTGCCTACAGTTATATGGTTAATATCACAAGTGGTGAAGTGATGTTTTGTAGACATTTTTACTGTTCAGTTTGGGTTTTTTTATTCTCTCTCCTGTTTGGCGGGCTTTGCCTTGGTGTCTGTGGTGTTTATAGTATTTTAGGTCAGTCTTGGTCTGTGTGATATTTTTCACCTAAACGACGTGTTTACCTATCGTATTAAACTCCACCTAAACCACCAAACAAGTGTTTGTTATCTTCTTAACTGTGTATATGGAGGTCTAGCAAATTGCAAAATCATGTGTCATGATGTCTAATTTGCATATAAACCGGAACTGTCTGTCTTGTTCACTACCACGCATGCGTCCTCTCCTTTCCTGTCATGCATGTGCAGCTTTCTTTTTTATTCCCAACTTATATAATTTTCTTAATCACCCTCCCTCCGTCCCTGCCCTCGTTTTTTTGTATTTAAATATAATAATACTCAGCCTCATGACACATTATTTTATCTTGTTTTTTTTCATTTTGACTCACAGCTCTGTTATTATTTTGAGACATGCTGTGATTATGGTGCCTGTGGTGTTTATAGTATTTTAGGTCAGTCTTGGGCTGTGTGGTATTTTTCACCCGAACGACCTGTTCACTTATGTTATTAAACTCCACCTTAACCACCAAGCAAGTATTTATGTCTGGAGGTCTATCAAATTACGCAAAGAAATAAACTCGATGTATTGCCCCTGAGCTTGGAAGGTATTTCTATCAAAATTATGTATTTTCAGAGACAAAGCGTAAGTCTAGTAGTATTGCATAACAGTCAGCAACAGAGCTCGCCCTGCGCATGCGCAGTGCATATGAACACGTCATAGCTCTGGTGACAATTCTATGCTCGCAGCCGCATATACTTTCAAGTCCAAACAAGGTTAGTACATGTATCAATATTTCACAGAGCATTTTTGCCCACTGACGGACATAGAAGAATGTGTGTAAATCGATAATGGGTGTATTTCGTTAAAACATTGTTTAGAAGCACTGTAAAGGACATGGTCCTACATGCATTTACAATAGACTGACAGGACGGCCATGTTTGTTGCATGCACTGACTTGGGATTGTGGGCTTTTTCAGAGGTTCGGTCGGAATCGTACAATACAATCAGATTTTGTCGTAAATTATGATTATGGACGGGTTGTCTCCTTCCTATTTACAGTAAAACTTTTGATCAATAACACGACACTAAAGAGCGAAAGCGAAAATAGGAAACTTTTCAGAGGCTATTCGCGGAATCATATGCGTCATAGGACCTCGAATGTATTTTATTGAAAATACGAAAAAGTATATTATTCCACTTGTATATCATGTACATACTGACTGAATATTAAATAAAACGAAATATTCTGTCTGTATATTTTTTCAAATTAAATAAAATGTAGTTGTTTCTGAAAATACAAATGTGTGAAAATACACTGGAATTCCGAAGGTACGATGGAAGGAGTGAGAGATGTTTGAGTTGACGTTTAGACTGGATTATAGCTTTATAATACCTATAACGTATACTCTATATCTATGTACCATCTACGTGTACTTCAGACTTTAAACAGGCAGGGCATTGAACGCGTTGTATTTTAATGCACTGACTGCAGTGTTGTCACCGACATGTCTGGCATTTTTAGTAATTTGTGTTTCCTGGGTGAGTCAAAATAATTTCTGTACAATTAATACTTACTGGTACACACGTCTCTTTGTTTATCTCTGACTGAGACTGAGTGAAAACGCCGTGTACCTGTTGTGTAATGTACTCCACTGGTGGTGTCACGGAGAGCTGATAAGGCTACAGAACGTTGGTTAATCTTTATTCAGTTGATTCAGTAGGTAGACTAAATTGAGCAAGTAATGTTAGACATATTTTATTTAGTTCAGGTCCTGGTCATATTTGGGTCTACCCAGACGTTGGATGTATAGCTAGCTTAACATTTTTCAAACCAGATTAAGATATACGTACACCCAAGAATGGACAAATATATTAGCCCATAGCACTAGACATGCACGTTTAAAGATTTGCATTGAAGCAGGGAAATATGTAATAGATTCGACCTTGTGTATATTTGCAAACGACCTTGCTCGTGCTCGAGGATGTACAAGGCTAAATATTGATACAAGGAGACCTCATAAACTTGCAAAGTCTGAAATAGTATGTACATGTAAGTTAAACAGTTTCGAAGATCTGTACCATTTCACTCTATATGTCTATCTTTAACGTTCGACAGCAATACATACCAAATAAACATTCAATTTGACCGTCAGCACAACAATGCATATGCCCATGGTAACCACAAACTATCAAGATTTAAGATTTGTTATGTTATGCTTCAAATATTTCTTCAAGAGCAGAAATGAAATGCGAATCTTTGTGAAAATATTGACGCATATGCACTTCATGAATGTGGGCCTATGGCCTTTGATACAATAAACGTTCGATAACACGGTGATGATTGTGATGTTAGACTGATGGCGCGTTATCGGGTTCCTATCACCGGTTTATCTGATCTGGATTTCGTGGAGGTTGTACTGGAGTTTGCTGATTGAAATGCTAAAATTCACTCACTCACTCACTCACTGTTAGTTGGTTATTCTACCGTATTTGCCTATACTTCTTTAACACAGCAGGTACCACTCGATTGGGGTTTAGGATGAAGGTATACGGGAATAGAGGATGCAGAATGTTAGAATATAGAAACAACTAAAATATTCGAGATTACAGTGCAGATCATTGCAATACGTTTCAGAATACCATCTTTTGGTTTCAGAAAGAGATGCGACGGTGTTTTGGTGACAGACAAAGACATAATAGGAGTGGAGAGAGAAGGAATGCTACACCTGTAAGAGATGGTACAAAGCTACTACAGCCTGGTGCCATCTGCGGCAGGAATAAAGGTGTCTCGGATATTGAGATGGACAGAGGTCCGGGTGCTGGTGTCTCCGAAACTGAGAAGGAAAGAAGTGGGGGTGCTCATGCCTCCAAAACTGAGAAGGAAAGAGGTGAGGATGCTGGTGTCTCGAAAACTGTGGACAGAGGTCGGGGGGCTGGTGTCTCCGAAACTGAGAAGGAAAGAGGTCGGTATGCTGGTGTCTCCAAAACTGAGACGGAAATAGGTCAAGGTGCTGGTGTCTCCGAACCTGAGGAGGAAAGAGGTCGGGGTTCTGGTGTCTCCGAAACTGAAAAGGAAAGAAGTCGGGGTGCTCATGTCTCCGAAACTGAGAAACAAAGAGGTCAGGATGCTGGTGTCTCGAAAACTGAGGACAGAGGTCGGGGGGCTGGTGTCTCCGAAACTGAGAAGGAAAGAGGTCGGTATGCTGGTGTCTCCGAAACTGAGACGGAAAAAGGTCAAGGTGCTGGTGTCTTGGATACTGAGAAGGAAAGAGGTCGGGGTTCTGGTGTCTCCGAAACTGAGAAGGAAAGAGGTCGGGGTGATGATGTCTCCGAAACTGAGAAGAAGAGAGGTCAGGCTGCTGGTGTCTCCGATACTGAGAAGGAAATAAGTCGGCGTGCTGGTGTCTCCGATACTGAGAAAGAAAGAAGTCGGTGTGCTGGTGTCGTGGAGACTAAGGTGGACAGAGGTCAGCGTGCTGGTTCAGCTGGTAAAAGGAAAATATACAAGGCTTTTGGAGAGGAGGAGGGAGAATGTTTTGGTGGTGGAAGAAAATGGAGGAGAGATCAAAGTACCATTGGAGGTGGAGATAGAGGAGACATTGAAGACGAAAGTGGAGGAGAAGACGTTGTTGATGGCAAGCAGGGAGGAAGTTGGGAGAGATTGCACTATGTGACTGCAGGTGGAGATAGAACTGTTCTTCGTGGAGGAAGAAAAAGACGAGACAAAGATCTCACTGTTGATGGAAAGCAGGGAGAATATGAGAGGTTTGGAGGAAGATGGGGGAGAGATGAGTACATCCTTGGAGGTGGAGGAGGCGCTATTGTCGGTGGAGGAAGAGAAAGAAGAGGCAGAAATGGCTCTGTGGGTGGAGAGCAGGGAGAGTACGAGAGGAAGGAAAGAGGTCAGCGTACTGGTGTCCTGGAAACTGAGAAGGAAACAGGTCAGGGCTCTGGTGTCTCCGATACTGAGAAGGAAAGAAGTCGGTGTGCAGGTGTGGTGGAAACTGAGGTGGACAGGGGTCGGGGTGCTGGTTCAGCTGAAAAAAGGAAAATAGACAAGGCTTTTGGAGAGGAGCGTGGAAATTGTTTTGGTGGTGGAAGAAAATGGAGGAGAGATCAAAATACTTTTGGAGGTGGAGATAGAGATAGAGGAGACATTGATGACGAAAGTGGAGGAGAAGACGTTGTTGATGGAAATCAGGGAGGAAGGTGGGAGAGATTGCAGTATATGACTGGAGGTGGAGACAGAACTGTTCTTCGTGGAGGAAGAAAAAGACGAGACAAAAATCTCACTGTTGATGGAAAGCAGGGAGAATATGAGAGGTTTGGAGCCAGATGGGAGAGAGATGAGTACATCCTTGGAGGTGGAGGAGGCGCTGTTGTCGGTGGAGGAAGAGAAAGACGGTTCAGAGATGGCTCTGTTGGTGAAAAACAGGGCGATTGTGGTGATGGCGGTGGTAAAATATGGAAGAAATACCATTACAACACTGAAGAAATTGATAAAGGAAACGATGACGTTTGTGCAGGAATAGAGTTAGGACTCGGAGATGGTGCTGTGTTGGGAATGCAGGGAAAATGTGATAGCAATGAAGAAAAAAGGAGAGGAGATCGTTGTACTGAAGGAAGAGAAGTAGATGGCACTGTCAAAACAGCGCAGCCACAATACGTTGATGGTGGCAGAATGTGGACAGGAGATTACATCAAAAGAGAAAGAATTACGAAAAGACAGGACAGCGAAAGAGGACAAAGACTGAGCGTAGATGATGGCGACAGACACAGAACAGATGCTGTTGATGGAGATGGACAGAACCTGATGGTGGACATCGTTGCAGATGTTACCAATGTGCAGAACGGCCATTCCAACATCATAGTACATCAAACAGTACATGTCAAGAATCTGATTGGTAGGTATTTTCGTTATGATTTACCGTATGCGTTAACTGTAGATCCATTCTCTTTATATGATACATGTCATTAGCGCGACAACAGATGTTCAGAGTGTTAATATTTTATAATGTTGACGGAAATAACCTGTTGAATAGAATATCTGTTCATCTAGACCCATATATTTCAGATAGTACATATGCTTTTCTCCTTTTGATATACAAGAAATGCGTTTCGCTAAAAATGACTTCACAATTTTGAAATTGTGTAAATCTGCTTGTTTGAATCTCTGGATGTTTCTTTACTCAACATCTCCCATGAATGACATTGTGTTGATGGAAAGGGTCATACATGGTAGAATTGTAATTACTCAGAATTAGGTTTTAATGCAATTATAAACAAAGTCAGGTGATTTAGATAGCCTAAAGGTCCTCTGTTGATTATTGTTTCAGTAATGCCAAGACGTGTTGGAAGAAGTAGGAAGCTTCGGTCAAGGTCACGGAAGGTAGCCACAAGATGTACGCAGACTGTTGGTGAGGTGGCCAAGGTCACGCGAAATACAGAGACGGTTGGTGAGGTGGCCAAGGTCACGCGACGTTCACAGACTCTCGGTGAGGTGTCCAAGGTCACGCGACGTTCACAGACTCTCGGTGAGGTGGCCAAGGTCACGCGACATACACAGACTGTTGGGGAGGTGGCCAAGGTCACACGTCAAACCAAGTCTGTGAGACGCTACTTGAGGCCACACTGCCAAGATCAGAAGGTCAAAGAAAATCTCACGATTTGGTTCCACGTTTTAGTTCAAATCGAGATCCTGGTGGTCCTGATCGTGATGATGTTCATGCAGCATTAATTCAATCCGAACATTTGCTGCAAAATACGCGTGCGCAGGAGGGTGTATAACAATTCAAGAGTGTGTTATATGCCGGAAATGTGTAAAACAGTTGTTTACTTGAAATAGGAATACGACACGTAGATTTTGCAAGTAATATTATGAAAATAGAATTCAGATTGAATTCATACCTTCCGAAAAAATATTTATGAGATTTATGTTCAACTAAGTGATCTACGTATTTGTAAACCACATTTTCAAGTTCAACATTTTGCCTGGATATCTTCCAATGAAATGTTAAACTTGCAAATATAGTTTACAAATACGTTAGATCACCCAGTTAAACATGAATCTCGGAAATATATTTTCAGAAGGACAGAATTCACTCTAAATTTTATTTTTATAATATTAAACAAAATCAATGTGTCCTATTTCAACTGAAACAACTGTCACACGTTCCCGGCATCAATTCTGCGCACGCCGGGGTGGGGACGAGGGAGTGGGGGAGTGGGTTGGGTGGCTCTTGTGGGTCAGGGTGGGTGGGTTAACATATTCCTGTATGGAATACAAGTGTAAGCCGCATCGGCTAAATCACTGCGTGTGCAGTACATTGTATTCCTGTTGTTAAATAACACATTATTTAGCACCGGAACAGATTCCGTATCCTCAAAGAGGAATTTTGTAGATACTTCTAGATGTTTAGCAAGTATTTGTCATGCCAATTTTAAGCATGTACTGTTATCAGCTTGTCAACGAACTGCATAGTGTAACCCTTTATACTGTGTACCTCACAATAAAACAGTCGAAAAGAAAGCCTTTCTGTGTATTATATGTGTATGATAATATTTAGATGTGTATTTAAGGATCTCTCCATATGATGAACGGAGTAATGCACAACAAAGTCTGGATTCTGTTTCAGTGGCGAATAGATGCCGTCATTTGGAATCTAAAACGTCATAACAGAATTTGACAAACATGGCGGCATATCAGCTTCACGAATCAGCTGCCATTTAGTCACTGTCGGTTGCCTGTTTTAGTGAACCTCGTGACCACATGCATGGTGTCGACAAACTAACCAATGATCGTAATCGAATCAGGGTTCGAACTACCAGTATGGACCAGATGTTCCCAACTGTTTCCCCTAAATACACGCGTCATTATCCCACGATGACCTGAGTGGCCTCGCCAAGCCGAATCATTCAAGGTGTGGCAGTCATCACTTTGACGTCTTGTCAACGCATATATAATCCGATATAACATGTCAATAGCTCTGTATGCATGTTGACTGTGTATTTAGTACAGTATTGTGACTTCCATAGGTTTCTATAGAGCATGCTAATGGTTACCGTTGAGACGTCGGATTGAGAGCTACTCCACAGTTCAGTACAAGATGTCCTACCTCTGTGACACATGCCTCGGCCTGCTACCAGTTGACGCCAACAGTTAAGATGGCCAGGCTTTATTTACCTGTGTTTACTGTAAGAGGAACTCAAAATACACGTACCACCATTTTCTAACACATACCGACATGTGTGCCGTGAAGAAGAAAGTGTGTTTCCAGATTCCCTCCTGTGCATGTCACAGGAAAGTGCAAGATGGGCGACTGACAGTTTCACTCATGCCACATGACGGATAAGACGTCCTCTTTCAACGTAAAGAGAGTTCTAGATGATATACCTAGAGACATTTTAGCCAAGTTTAACAAGACCAAGTCAAAGTCGAGAAAACCACCCTTGAAGAAAACAAGGGCACCAAACAGGAAGCCGCAGAAGAAGAGACAGGTTGCACCTAAGAATAAGAAGAGACAGGTTGCACCTAAGAATAAGAAGAGACAGGTTGCACCTAAGATTAAGAAGAGACAGGTTGCACCTAAGATTAAGAAGAGACAGGTTGCACCTATGAATAAGAAGAGACAGGTTGCACCTAAGAAGAAGAATAAGAGACAGGTTGCACCTTAGAAGAAGAAGAGACAGGTTGCACCTTAGAAGAAGGACCAAAAGACTGTACTGAATATACAGCCTGTGAAAATACAACATGCGTCGGAGATGAGGGCTGTGGTGGAACGGGAACTAGCTGTCTTGAAGCGTCAACAAGCAGCCTTAAACTATCGCATGGGTGAAGGGTATAAAAGAAAGCTTCAGACCTTCTAATTGCATACCGTATTAGATCACCATGGGGGATGCCACCTGTGAGAAAATATTTTCAAGGAGAGATGTCATGTTACGACACAGAAGAAATATACATAACATAAGACATCTCAGTTACACCCTTCTCCGCCGCCGCCACAAGTCCAGCCACCACCGCCGCAAGTCCACCCGCCGTTACAAGTATACCAACTATCTCCTCCGCCGCAAGTCCACCTGCCGTTACAAGTCAACCCACTATCTCCGCCGCCGCAAGTCCACTCGTCGCTGCCTCATTTACCCAGTACGTCGGATGTTCGAGAACGATTCAAATTCCTGATTCCCTCCAATGTGCTCGTGGTGGGAGCCAGTGGCTGTGGAAAGTCTGTGTTTACCTTTCATCTGATACGACATGGCCATTATATCAACACATCCGCGAACAGCTGCCTCATGTGACGTTTGTGAAAGGAATTCCCTACGATATATTGGACGGGGATTACTTTGATGCTCGTCAACGGAACGTCTTGGTGTTGGATGATTTCCTGGCCGAAGCAAAGTATGACAAGTGTATTTCACGGCTGTTCATTCAAACCTCCCATCACAAAAATGTACTGATCTTTCTTCTACTACAAACCCTGTTTCGAGAGACATTGCTTTGAACGCTCATTATGTCAGCTTATTTCATTCGCCCATAGATAAACATCAAATCAAAGTTTTTGCCTGGAGAACTTTCCCCGAAAACATGGATCACTTTATGGCCATGTATGAAAAAGCAGCCGAAAAACCCTTTGGACAACTCACCATCGATCTGAAACTTAGCACGAAAGACAAGGATCGACTGCATGTCAACCTCATAAATGATGACAACGGGAGAGCAACAGCACAGTCCGAACCCGACCTGCTGACGGACCAGTTCGCCAAGAAAATCGGATATATAGGCAACACAAGCAAACTACTCTTATGGGACTTCAAAATATAAAAATGTACAATACATCTACTCTTACCTATAATGTAATACATACGGTAAACGTTTTATCGCTTCACTGCATGGTTAAACAAACGCGTGTGTCCCGAATAGAACTCGAAGTTAATGTTGTGTCGCTGGTTGTTGAGGCTGGAATGACTCTCTGTTATTTAGGGGTGGTGTTCTTGAGGATGTTTCTCGCGGACATAAGATTGTACATTCAACAGCCCCCAAACCGTTGTGACACAAGCCCGTCCGCTCGGGTGGCATTTAAGTACTTTCAACAAACACACACACACACACACACACACACACACACACTTTGGAGTAGATAGCTGGGAGAAATTAGGTCGGTGCTCACAGGTAAAAATAATGCAGAAGCTGAGGTCGCTAGCTGAAATAGGTAGATTTTGTTTGCCATAGCGCCTCTAGAGCGATGTATGTGTTAAACCACGATTCATCTGTATACGCCACTGAGTGGCAAAGGAACAACTACGCTCTTGTGATAAAGAGAGCTTATCAGGGACCTTGACATACCTGAATTTCCAAGAATTGCTTCTCTTCGATGGTCACGTACATGATAGCTGTTACGGTTAATAATTTGCCGTGACAAAAGGTTTAAGAGTCCCCTTTGAACCAGCAAAATACAACAAAGACAAGTCTAAAATATTCAATAATATATTGAACAACAATCAGCAAGCTACAAAGAATGGCAATATAGATTTCTAGTACAATGCAATTGAGTCACAAATCTAAAATATTGGGTCACAAATATAAAATATTAACTCACCAGAGTCTTAACATTCACGGCGAGAACACATATACTGATTGAAGGTTGTTTAATTATAACTTAATCAATGTGTTATTACAAATTACAAAACACACACTCTCATAACATAGTATTATATTCTTTAAGATATTGAAGAGAAATAAGGAAGGAACTTTCAGTGTGGTTCCGGAGGCTTTCTGCGCTGCAAATGATTCACAATTAAACAAAAATCTGCTTCGTATACTGCGGCTTTGCTATGACGTCATGCATTCATGTGCATATTCATGTGTTTTCATGCCTTATTACGATCACGTGACTTGGATGAGCCAATCAACGTCTGATCCGGGTTGATCCGGCAAAAGGAGGATTGGAGGACCCCTATGGGACACCTTATCAGGATCTGAAGATACATTTGCATATCCATGTTTATTTTCTTACCACATTGTCTGTCGTCATAGCTACGATTCATTAACCTCGCCGACCTATTACATACGGCAATTCATTTGAATATATATTATGAGTTTTCTTACCTTACTGTCGTCATATCTACGATTCATTAACCACGCTGACCTGTGACTATATATAGCATTCATTTGCATATTCACGAGTTTTCTTATCTTGTCGTCGTCGTCATAGCTCTGATTCGTTCACCACCTCGCTGACCTATGACGTCCGGCATTCATTTTGCATATTCATGGGTTTTTCATGCCTTCACTAAGGTCACGGGATTTGGATGAGCCAATCAACATATATCTACGATTCATTAACCTCGCCGACCTATGACGTCATGCATTCATTTGCATATTAATGAGTTTCATGCATATCAATGACCCATATGTTAAATCAACACCGATCTACAGCAATCTACACCGATCTGCATTATTTATTGATTGTCACTAGTCATGGTTGGTAAAGTATGAATGGATGGTTGACAATGACACGTGAGGAATCACGATAATATCTCCATGTTGAATTGCCGGCCCCTACGAAACTTGAGGCAGATAGCATCACGTGACATTATACAAGCCTGCACGGTAACATGCACACCTCGGAATGCACCTAGCTGATTGCTTAACAATGACGTAGCTATTTGAAACAGGACAGTATATAAGAGCTGACAGTCACCCTTAATTCGTGGTGTTTTATTCAGAGAGGGGTTTGCAGCTAACGTTGTTTCGACCAGGCTCTGTGGTAGGCAGGACAGGTAAGTGTCACTTTCTTCACTTTACTTTCCTAGCTTGTCCAAGACTGAATTCCGTCATGAAAGTTACCGACAAGTGTTTCAATATCTCAGTTATATTATTATAGTATAGTATATTTATATAGCGCACATATCCACGCAACTAGAGCATGCTCAAGGCACTGGTATTTTTCCCTCGATCATTGGATGTCAATCTCAACGGTACATCGTATTATCAATCTCATCTCCTGGGGAGTATACAACTCTTGCTGCCACTAGGCGCACCGAGTTATTGTGGCTTTCTCATCTTGATGTGGCCACCATCTGGTCATATACCAACGGATTGGTGGGTTCTTTTAAGTGCACAGGGTTGTGTACTGTACACTAGGGGTTGTGACAACACGGAAAGAGTCTGCACACAAAGTTGACTCCAAGGTTTTTACACCCGCTCACAGGTGGGCTCGATCCCGGCACCTCAACCTCGCTGGATCACTAGCCTGGCGCCTTAGCCAGCTCGCCCACCGCCCACCTTACGACCATAACAAAGGCATTTGACAGTGATTCACTATCAAATTGGGGGCGGTGGGGTAACCTGTTGGTTAAAGCGTTCACGCCGAAGACCTAGGTTCGACTCCCTACCCGGGTTCGAGTACAATGAGTGAAGCTCTTTTCTTGTGTTCCCCCGCCGTGATATTGCTGGAATACTGCTAAAAGCGGCGTAAAACTAAACTCACTCACTATCAAACTGTGTTGGCATATGGCGTTTTCCAGCGTATCCTGGCACTCGTCACAAACACATGCGAAGACACGGCAACTCTCATACACCCTCGTATGCATACACATATAGCATTACGGCATACATCAATACTATAGATTGACCCACTGCAAAGGCTGCAGCAAACAGCTGATGAAGTGAACTCCTGTCTGTCCTGGTTGCTGCCTTTTTAACATGTAATTTATACAGGTCAAATTACGTGTGTCCGTTTATATTAAGGGTAAAAATGTACGTAGATTTCTAACAATTATAGAGTGACTTACTTCAATCAGAGTATTGGATGTCCTTCGCAAGACCTTTGGTATGCAATATAAGTTACTATTCCATGAAATCGTTTTAAGATTTGTCTTTGTAAAGCTGATATAATTCTTTCTACATTTCATCACAGAGACAACGGCGAGTGGTGACATACGAACCAGGGATCTGTTCAAACTCCGGGGCAATGTCTGAAGCTAGGGGGGCGCACCACGTCGCACCGTCTGGCTTCGAGCCAAACAAACAATTAGAGTACAGTTCTCAGCATATGAATGACCAAAATACATGTCTTTCAGAGAAAGGTAGAAAAGGAAAGATGAAACATGCCAACCAGTCTTTACAATCTGACCAAAAGCCAGACAGCTGTAAGATGCGTCTCTGTAATCGTCCTCAAATCGATATACTGCGCATTGTACAAATCGGGCACAATAGAAACACAATTTCCTTTATTCAAAAGAAAGACTCCAATGCTAGCCTTAGCAATACAACTATTGTACAACTCGGGCACAACAACATTGTATATATATACTTAGATGACAAACTCCCCACGAACATACTGCTAGGAGACACGGTCGTCGTGTACGTCCCCCCTGGGTGTGACGGCAGGCCCCGGGTGTTTGTCTGCGAACAGAGAGGACCTGACAACCAGATCGTCACCCACTGTCGCCACAAGTCGCCACGGATCTTTGAACGACAGACATTCGGAAACTTCCGGTCACGATACTGTCACATGATCAGATCTGTCCTGCTGCCAACTGCTTCCGGCTCCAGAAAGAAAGGTAAGTGTTGCCATGGACGGATGACATCTTAGAACTATATCGCACATAACAGTACCGTATGCGTCTACCACAAAACGTTTTGCATGGGTTCCCTGAGTCAAGAACATGACAATAATAAAGATATAGAAGTTTGCAGTAATGTTCTGAGAGAGTGTACATTTGTTTTTAAAAAATGGTATTTGAAAAATATTTGTGTGTGAAAACATTGTACATAGGGCACACTGACATAAAATGTAACTCGTCTTTATAATGTATTTTCTAAAAGGATAACATGTAATGTTTCAAACAATACCCTCCGGCGAGCCAAGCTTTTGTTTTCCTAGTTTGAAATTCTCAAATTCTTAATACTGATGAGTATTTTGTTAGGTCTCTTTAAAAAAATGTCTAAGTACTTTTAGTAAAATTTCAATCATGTCACAATACGTTATCACTGAGTTTGCTCCTAGCCGGGTTATGGTATCATTTGCATTTTAATTACTGTAACAATGTCATGATCATGATACACAATACAATAACAGTAACCGAATTGCAACACTATTACAACATTGTATTAATAATGCTATTTAAGTGTCTGGGACCCCCATTTTGTTGTCCAGGACCCCTGAAAATTCAGAGTATGAGTCCAAGGGACCCTCAAAGAAAATCCTTGTCATGGTAATCCAAAACTAGGAATTGATGCGCAGATGATCGACCATTGATTTAATCCAGTTTCATCCCACACACTCACCCACTAACACTCACCCACTCACTCACTCACTCAAGAAGAGCAAAATATATGAACACTGAACCAACATAATAGCCATTGGTGTAGACATTGGTTTTTTCGAAACGTGTATAAATATGTTTCCATCTTGTCAGCTGCGGACCGTCACAAGCCGTTGACTCCCGGGGACTGCGATGTCGTGACCATCAAGCATAGCGGCTGGATGGCGACTCACAAGAAGAAGATTGAAACCTCATAGTAGGAAATACCCGCTTCTTCATCCCATCGGGGTCAAGGACACCAGAAAACCGTGAACCCTGTGTGGCTTCTCTTATCAGAAATAGAGATATATTCACAGACCCTTTCGAAAAAAACGCATATTCCAGTTAGGGATACCTTGTAAGCCATATTGGCTCAAGTCTAAGACATTTTTACATTCCCTAGGCATAACTTGCAGGCATACAGGCATACTTGTTAGTATAAATATATTGCACATTTATATTAAGCATATGTTATGTACCCTTGTAAGCCATATTGGCTATATCAATAACAACTGTAAGTATATTATACATAACTTGCAATGTTAGTATATGTTGTACTGCGACCTTGTATAACATATACACATGTATATTTATCATATACCATGTGTTCCTGTAAGCCATATTGGCTATATCAATAACAACTGTAAGTATATTATACATAACTTGCAATGTTAGTATATATTGTACTGCCACCTTATATAACATATACACATGTATATTTATCATATACCATGTGTTCCTGTAAACCATATTGGCTATATCAATAACAACTGTAAGTATATTATACATAACTTGCAATGTTAGTATATGTTGTACTGCCACCTTATATAACATATACACATGTATATTTATCATATACAATGTGTTCCTGTACGCCATATTGGCTATGTCAATAACAACTGTAAGTATACTATACATAACTTGCAATGCTAGTATATGTATTGTACTTCTAGATGACATACATACATATCCTGTATATACTATGTTCCCTTGTAAGCCATATGGCTGCAAATAGTCTTATATTCAATCTTATGAAAAACACACATTTCAGTGCTTAATATTACACCGTACCACTGTAGTGTGTTACATCGGTAAGGCACTGATCTGGATGTTAACGTGTGTCACTGTAATTTAGTCGTGTCACTGTAATTTAGTCGTATCGTGAGACAAAAACATGTAAAATCATGATGATATACAGTTTACCTCTGTCAGATTGAAAGCCTCGTTGTACCACTGTCAGATTGAAAGCCTCGTTGTACCACTGTCACATTGAAAGCCTCGTTGTACCTCTGTCAGATTGAAAGCCTCGTCGTACCTCTGTCAGATTGAAAGCCTCGTTGTACCACTGTCACATTGAAAGCCTCGTTGTACCTCTGTCAGATTGAAAGCTTCGTTGTACCACTGTCAGAGTGAAAGCCTCGTTGTACCACTGTCAGATTGAAAGCCTCGCTGTACCTCTGTCACATTGAAAGCCTCGTTGTACCACTGTCAGATTTAAAGCCTCGTTGTACCACTGTCAGATTGAAAGCCTCGCTGTACCTCTGTCACATTGAAAGCCTCGTTGTACCACTGTCAGATTGAAAGCCTCGTTGTACCACTGTCAGATTGAAAGCATCGCTGTACCTCTGTCACATTGAAAGCCTCGTTGTACCACTGTCAGATTGAAAGCCTCGTTGTACCACTGTCAGATTGAAAGCCTCGTTGTACCACGGTCAGATTGAAAGCCTCGTTGTACCGCTGTCAAATTGAAAGCCTCGTTGTACCACTTTAGTTGAAATCTATGCCACAAAGAGAACATGTGTGTCACCATTTGCACATGTGACACACATTTAGACATTGTGTACATGAATAAAATGTCTAATGAATCTATATCATTGTTTTTCTATTATTTAAAACTATCTGTATTGAGACATATAGGTCCAAGTCCTTTCAAACAAACATCTTGACATTGTACCTATATTGCAACCACACAGTAGAACATCGCATTGGTACATCTTGGGTATATATAACTAACGGTGCTGCTAAAACCTTTGTATTTGATCGATATCTCACTGGATATATCTCATATATCACACATGGTGCAAGCTAAAATGTACTCATGGACCGATAAAAACGATTGTCTGAAGTATCCAACATAACTCCATCACAGCTGTGTTAGAGACTGATGTCCGGGAAACCATTTCGTTGGTTTGTTGGTTCGTCACACTGCACTCAGCAATATCCATGCTATATGGCGGCGCTCTGTACATTATCGGGTCTGGGCCTGACAATATCGTGATCATCATCATGAGCATCGATCTACGCAATTGGGATACGATGGCATGTGTCAACCAAGTCAGCGA
This sequence comes from Haliotis rubra, assembly GCF_003918875.1. Taxonomy (NCBI): domain Eukaryota; kingdom Metazoa; phylum Mollusca; class Gastropoda; order Lepetellida; family Haliotidae; genus Haliotis; species Haliotis rubra. Next base: position 86,045 of record NW_025765461.1, on the reverse strand, counting down.
GTCTGACCACCCGATCCCGTTAGTCGCCTCTTACGACAAGCATAGATTACTGAAGACCAGTTCTAACCCGGATCTTCACGGGTTCGGGTAATCAATAATCCTGCAGAGTGAAACACAAAGGGATTTTTTTTTTATCTACATCAGAGCATATGCTATATAAGAAGCATTATCTGATGCCATCTGATACCAAAACAACAATGGTATTTTTGGAATCATCAGTACTCATCAACGACCAAATTAATAACCCAACATAACTGTTAACTCTTTAAACAAAGTCACAGCCAACTAAAAAACATTATGCAAACTTGCTGCATGACTGGAAGAAATAGAATCGTGGCGAGAGCATTCGGTGTGTCTACACTTTGGTAAGTGAACCTGTGGCATGGTACGTCACGTGACCGACCTAAATCAGACTGATCCCGCGTCACAACGTCATCCTGCGACAACCCTATCTCCACCATGGCTACACAGCTGAATCATCGACTACAGCAGATTCTGGGATTGCCAAAGACATCAAACCAGACATTGGTGAACCACCTTTGAGAGGTTGGGGTCAGAGCCAGACCTGCTGTAACACGTGTACCGTTGTTCAGGGTACATCTTTACCCTATAAGGCTCTTTTCAGTAGAACTTATCAACGGGTTGTTTTGAGAACGTAATGACGAGAATTATGTGTTTCTTTCAGTTTCATTCAGCTTGATCTTAAAAGGGTTTGTAATTGCAATTTTCATACGAACGTCCTAAAAATAACAAAGCATGATGCATGTTATGTTCCATATATTTTAGGGCGGAACAAATATTTTAAAATATTAAATTTCATACAATCATGTCTTGCATTGCCTTCGTTAGTTGCATATATTCCGTAATATTTCAGTTAATCCCCAAGTTAATGTACAGAAGTGTAAACGACTACCACCTATCTGAACCTGCTGCTGAATCACGACGAATCATAATCAGTTCCAATCTGGGACTCGAACCCATGACAAGAGGCCCAAATCCAAGCCCAGTTTAATACAACAAGTCACCTATCCTCATCGCACTACTAAGTCGGTGGTGTAACAATAAATGTTATTGTGTCAATGTGTTCTTTCTTCAAAGACTCCATGGTGTCGGTCGGTTCCACCTGGCCTTTCTTAGCCTGACTGCAGCACACCACACTTCCAAATATAATCAGTCCAAGGAGCACCGTGCTCCCGAACCCGCCGACCGCCACCAGGAACCCGCTGCCAAGAACGTCAGCTGACTCCACCGGAGTTGCAGTTGTAGTCGTTGACGTAGTTGTGGGAATTTGAACATGAACGCGGAATGTTTTCTCGTCCTTTCCTTTATCGTTGGCAGCCTGAACTGTCCATAACCCGTCATAAGAAGCCTCAGCAGTCAAAACAGTGCTGACATCCCTTGTTGTCGTATACCGGGGGTCGAAGATGGAGACACTTGAAGCTGAGATTATGGTCCCGTCGGGTCTCATCCAGGTCACATTCGGAAACAGATCACCCTCAATCTGACATGAAATGTGTAGCAGATCTCCCTGTTTCACGGTATAGAGATCCCCGCACTTTAGAATTTTGGGGGGAATACAAGTGAAGTCCTTATCTTCTGCATGGTAAATCGTATGGTATTTCAGTACACTTGGAGCAGCGCATGCCGGAACATTTCCCGAGTACACGGAGTACATCACGCTCTGGTTGAGGTTCTTCAGCCACTGAATGTCGCATGTACATCTCCAGGGGTTGTCTGAAAGATGGATGATCTGCAGCTTCTGGAAGATCAGCTCGAACGAATCAGGAATAGTTGCTAATTTATTGTCGGACAGGTCTAGAGTCTTAAGGCTTGTCAAATGTTGAAATAATTGCACAGATACCTTTTCAAAATTGTTTCCATGGAGATCAAGGTTTCTGAGATTTGTCAGCCCAGTGAATATGGCACTGGAAGCACGTCCAAGGTTGAGGTCACCCAGAAATAGATCATGCAGGTTCTTTAAGGAAGCAAATGCGTCATCGGCGATCTTACATCCCGTGTTTCCAGTCAGATCCACGAAGACAACATCATTTAAGCCATGGAAGATGCCAGTGTTTATCTGGGAGATCTTATTATGTTGTAGGGCAATACGTTTTAGTTTAGTTAATCCTTGAAACAAGTCATCGTCTAACTTTGTCACCTCACTGTAAGTAACGTAGAAATCTTCAAGATTCGAGAACGCTGACAAAGCTGAGTGTTTCAATGTTGATAGAGAGTTTCTGTTATTAAAGGAGCCAAGCAGGTTAATGCTGGTGGTGTTTGCAGGTAGACCTATCGGAAATGACGTCATCTTTGGCTGACACGTCACATAATCTGAAACAGCACAGATACAGTTGCTAGGGCAGGTTTGTGACGTCATATATCCGAAGACACAGGCCAGTAGGAACGCCACAGAAGACAAACGTTTGACGTAGTAGTTGACCATGATGAACGTCTCTGGACTCAAGACACTGCCACGATGTCGTCATTGGGAATATCGAGAATGTCCTACAATGACAGAATAGTCAATACAACATGTATGACATGACTTGATAATCGCCATTCTACAGTATCATTGGTTAACTGTTGTCAACGAACACATAAGACAAAATAGACATATGTTTGTAACGGATGCTATCATTTAGCAGGATACGCGAACCTCTTTACGAACATACGTTATGACATTAACACAATCCAGTAATTGACACCAAGATGGCAGAGCATGTTTGTAAATCACTTTCAAATAGTGATGTTACCAGGTGTTCGCCCCAATATAACACCCGTCATAAACACACGCAAAGGCTAATAAAGAATATGAAAAGGGTTTTGACACTTCTATATAGCTGTATAGCTGACATGTTTACTTAGTCTTCTCTAGTAGATTGAACTACAACTAATATTTTAATACATATGTTAATGGTCTACATGGCATATGAAATTAATGAACTGATATTGCGGGGGACATTTATCCCGGGACTCTTTGATCACTGGCGTTACAGCCTGGTTCTCACATGTAGCTGTGATCGCGAGGGCAAATGTATTGAGGACAGGAGTGAGTGAGCATCGGGTTTTACGTGCTTTCAACAGTATTTTTGTTGGCATGGCTTTTCTGTTGTATGTGTGGAGGACCTGGTGACGGATATCGGTCTCAGATCGTGAGCCATATGGTGGAAACCTACTACCACGGGAATGTTGCGGTTAGACAAAGGGTTATGATCAGGGGAAGTGCGACACGTTTTCAGCGGATCCTGGCGTTTCTAAGGGATGTGATGTGGGTGTGGGTGTCTACATGTCTCTGTGTATGTTTGAATGTGGTGTGTGCTTGTAATGTGTGTTATTGTGCGGTTTTGGTTTACGTCTTTCTGTGTGTCACACATGTAACTTAACAAACATGATAAATGTTTCAGTTCCCTTCGATACAGCTGCCAAAAATACACACTTCGTCCTTAAGGCTGAAAAGATTTCACGACAACTACCAACAGTAAGGGATCATCCAATAGATTTCTCTCGTAGGGGTTATATACAGAAAAATTCCCCAGATTAATTTGTCCAGAAAATTTCCCTGAAACTGAGTTTGGTTTTACTAATAATCAGGAGAAAGAAATGGGCTTCACACATTGTACTTCATGTTTCGGCGTGAAAACCACTCCCCAAATGTAAATGTTTGTGTTGATAGTGAGAATTAATTGTTTGATGATGCTAAGTAAACAGTTTGTTGGACGGAGCTCTCCTCCCTCTACCCCCACACAAATCAAATGGATCCTTCCTGATCAGTAGGGCGGTCGGGTAGCCTAGTGGTTAAAGTTTTCGCTCGTCACGCCGAAGGCCCGGGATCGATTCCCAACATGGGGAAAATGTGTGAAGCCCATTTCTAGTGTCCATTGCTGGAACATTGCTAAAAGCGGAGTAAAACCATATTCACTCACCCCTGATCAGTATGTCATCACAGTATATGACAAGCCGTTGTTGGTGGCTATGGAGAATAAGGTTCGCCACGTGTGACCGCCGGTTCGAATCCCAGACTCGTCTGATTGATGTTCACAGTTTGTTTCACAAAATCATAAACGTTTCCAGTGTCTGACTTCGGGCTTCCCATAGTAACATAACACATCGTTAACCTTTACTGTAGTCAGTAGTACAGTGCAGGAATCTGTGTTTGGCGTGCGTGTATTTGTGCGTGTATGTGTGGTCTTTAATATTTTGAGTATTTATGGCTAGGAACATTCAGCAGAACGCAGCTAAGCTGACTCAATGAAACAGTGATGCACGTGCAAAGCAAGAACTCATAAAAGTGAACTTATTCACGATAGTTTCGTGCACGTGCACACATGACACACGTGACAAATATTCGGTATAAAAGCTCGTGAAAATGTTTTTGGACATCCACATTTTACGATATCATTTGCGACCATGCGAGATTATCACAAGAAGAGAGAGAAAGGGTAATTGGCATGATTCAGTTTGGCGCTACCCACAATCACGTCGCCAGGATCTTCGGTTGTAGCCGCCTGACAATAACCAGGCTGATGACCCGTTACAAACAGACAGGCAGGACACAGGACAGGCCGAGGAGTGGCAGACCTCGGGTGACGACCCCAGCTGACGACCGTTACTTGCGTACTCTGCATTTGCGCAACTGACATCATCAGCATCGACTGCGCTGGGTCATCGTATCAGCCGAAGGACGGTGTCCAGGGTGCCGTTCCACTAACCGATCCTATCTAAGATCAATCTCAGCAAGTTATGCCAATTTTACAATCGTCTTAGCTAAAAGTTACACCCGTTCCACTAACCGATCTTAGGCCGATCGTAGCCGGTCCCGATCTTACGATCCGATCCAAGCTTAGATCGAAACTCTTTCGTGCGAGAGATAGAGGAATGCGTGGCACGAGTTATCTCCTTGTGCATAGTCTAGCAAATGATAGAAAGTAGTTTACGAACCAACTGAGTGAGTGAGTGAGTTTAGATTTACGCCGCACTCAGCAATAGTCCAGTTATATGGCGGCGGTCTGTAAATAATCTAGCTAAGATAGTTCATGTTAGTGAACGCTATGTATCTTAGTTATATATAATCGAGTCTGGACCAGACAATCCAGTGATCAACAGCATGCGCATCGATCTGCGCAGTTGGGAACCGATGACATGTGTCAACCAAGTCAGCGAGCCTGACCACCCGATCCCGTTAGTGGCCTCTTACGACAGGCATGGGTTATTGATGTTCAATATTCTAACCCGGGCCTTCATGGGTAATTTTCCAACCAAGTGTAAACGTGGAGAAAAAACCTAGAGCAAAATATTAGGGTAGTGAGCACCTTGGTTTCAGGTGCAAGTGCGTGAGAACGCTGGGTATCAAGCATAATATAATAATAATAAATGCATATTTATAGTGCGTCTATTCCACATCTCTGGGCATGCTCAAAGCGCTGTGTACAGATAATTTACACGAGAATTATACGAGAATCTCAACGAGATTATAAGTAATATACTGAGAACAGGTTTAAAGTCTGGACTTTAAAAATGTCAATTGTGTCAGAGCTTGTCAGTCAGAATAAACAAGGCGTGACGAGGCTATAACGTATGTAGAATCTGTCAGTGGTCTTGAATAACACGCGGCCTGCCTTTAGAATCCCCCACCAAATATGCGCAGTGAAATCAAGCATATTTGTATCTTTTTGCTTCAGAACATTGTTCACTTCACGGCTGTCCCTATTCTTAACCATGACGTTGCAATATTGTTGTACAAATGTGTTACACCGATTCGCTCGGTTGTGTTCCCATGACGACAGTGGTCAGACTGGCCTGACATTTGTAAGGCTTCAGTGCAGTGTTTGTTTACATCACAGAAATATACAAATTCATTTCATGGGGGACTTTAGGGGAAGCTCACGGTGAAATGCTCGCTCTTATTTTTCACATAGAATAGGAAAGCCACTATTTTGGTTTCTCTACGATTGATTTTAGCTATCCTAAGTTGGTCATGAGCAACTTAGACTTTGAATCTTAACTTTACGATTGACTTAGGTAAGATTGGTTAGTGGAACGGTATGCCGATCGTAACGTCACGCTAAGGTTGGGATTTTAGGGGTTTACGATTGGCATAGGGCTAAGATCGGCTAGTGGAACGGCACCCAGGAGACTTCATCAGCATGGTATCCGAGCCTACAGACCCTACCGTGGTGTAGCACTGAGGCGCCTACATCGACGTCGACGTGTGAGATGGACACGTATCGTTCAAGGTTGGCAGCGCAAGCAATGAGAGAAGATACCCCCTGAACAGACCTGACGGTAGGACACGGGTGCATCGACGCAGAGGAGAGCGGACGGCACGTTGCAAGAGGTTGAGCAGTTTGGGAGAGGTGGTGTTATGGTGTGTGTGTGGGGGGGGGTGTGGGGAGGTGGATGTGACAGACAGAGAGATCTGGTTGTTGTCGATGGGAATTTGAATGGGCAGCGTTATGCTGACCAAGTCCTTCGGCCAGTTGTTCTACCCTTCCTACAACAGAATCCAAGAACTGTATTTCAACAGGACAACGCCCCATGTCATACAGCTCAACGTGTTCAAGGCTTTCTCAGCGCCAACAACGTTGTTGTCCTGCCATGACCATCACGCTCTCCGGATCTTTCAACCATTGAGCATTTGTGGGGCCATCTTGGGAGACAGATTCGTGCCAGACAGGCCGCCCCAGTGAAAAGACAAATTTTGCAGTTATCTCAATCAATTATTGGCCTTGATTGATGAATTTGATTTTCCATGCTCCATTTCCATGCTCCATGTTACAACTTTGATTTTCTGTTTATCTTTTGTCATCTTTTATTAATTAGCCTCAATAATATGGTATCGTTTCTTTTGCCCCTGGGTGTATATGCGTGCGTGCGTGTGTGTTTGCGTCCAGTGTGCGTTTATATGTGTGGCGCAGCTTATGTTTAGGTGTGAATATTAAATAAGCTGTGCTACATTTAGAAGTTAGTCTGGTACATAACATAATGTGTTAAGATAAACAGTGCACAATAACGTTGACAAGTACCAACGTCTGTCAGTCTGGTTCTAAAGTATCGATGGACATTTAGACATGTGTGAGATCGGTCTAGCAATGCAAGGAATACTTACTGAGCCCGAATATAATATTCTCAATTACGCATAAACAATTATGCTCAGTGTCAATCTAGAATAAAACGTGGACATATTATTTGACAATATGTGGATGCGAGTGAATTTAAAACAATCCTTAAAAATATAAGAGATCGAGAAAACGAAATACAGCTATATATCTGATGACACAGTAAGAGCTGATACCTGTAACAGTTACATATTAATGTAACCTATTACAGTTACATATTAATGTAACCTAATCATTACCTAACACGAGACAATTTACAAAATATCAGAAATTGCATATTAATTGTCTCACGCGCAGTCAGGAACATATGTAATACATTGTTTAATGTTAAAATACGGTTTGTGTCTATGTCAATAGGAAACAATAGCTGTTCTATACACTCAAAGCCAGATAGAACAATCCTTTCGCGATTAGTACAAGATATAATGACTAGAATACTATAGCAGTACAATTAATGTTCATTTTTCAGAGCAAGTGCTGTAGTAATTTCCGTACACATTACAAACAACTCACCATGTTTGGAAAAAAATATCCTCTTGAACCTAATTCCAATACAATGACTCAACCTGTTCACCCTGTGACATCCTTAGTTTGGTCTGATCTCGAATTACCTGGCCCTGTGGGTATGTATTGAAACAGCTGCTCGATTTAGTTATATCTATTCTATGCATCGATATTACGAGTTTTCAGTGAGTAACGAGGGCTGTGATTGTGAACATTAAAGCCCGAGTTTCTTATCAGTGACATTACAAAATACGTATGTTTCCTTGTAAATTGATTGTGACAATGTAATAAATTGATTCATATATTGGCACAGTGTCAGGGACTGTGTATATTAATGTGTGACGGGGTGGCGATAAGCGCGCATCATTCACGTTGATAAGACCACCTGAATGGATGTACTGATATCACAGATCAGACCTGCTACCCGTGTTAATGTCCTGTCTGAAGTGGAGGCTCAGTATACGTGCCCCGGTACTCCAGGATTTGAATGTGTTGAGTGCGGATTGCCGGGTACATGACCATCGGGTGTAGAGATGGCTAACTGTGGTATACCTGTGACTGTGACATCTCGATTACTCTAGTGTCATGACATAGCTATGAGTCACAATCATTCCTTCCATCCTCGAGGTAATAAAATCATCGGGCCGAGCCGTAGATGCATCCAGGATATAGTGGAGATTTCTCGTAACGCATACCCTGGAGATTATAGAGGATGCTCTAGTAATATCACCATGGGAAACATCAGAAATGGGTTTCACACAATGTACCTATGTGAGGAATCGAACCCGGGTCTTCGGTGTAGTGTGCGAAGGCTTTAACACTGGTCCTTCTCATTGCCTTTGTGTGCGTGCGTACTAACGTGCATGCGTGCGTTTGTGTGTGTAACGAGGTTATGATGCTTAAAGACAGTTCGCCGACTATGATCGATCCGACCGGTGCATCTTTTATCTCCTTAACACTCGGGCAGGCAGGTCAACAATAAGTACCATCTTATAATACCCATCATAACCTCTCCGAGGAAGTGCTCTATCCACCGGACAAGTGAGATGGCTGCTTACATTCGGAAACCTTATAGAAAACCAATGTAACTCGAGCAAATGCATACATATAAAAAACAACAACACTGTAATACTGAAACGATTCAACAACATTTCACGATAACTAACATATCACAAAAAGTACAAAAACTTGCTTGCCCTTTGACATTTGGAATTGCAACAGGGAAAGCTTCGTCACTGCTACAGCCATAAAACAATACTACATTATCTAATTTAACCCATCTTGTTCATACAATGTATGTATGGGTGTAGTGTATATAGGGGCAATTGTCAAAGGGCAAGTAGCAATACAATTCTATAAATGTTGGAAGGATTTGCTGCTAATGTTATTTTAGATTAAATGAAATGAAGAAAAACATCAGTTGTCTCCCTTTTTCTACTTTCGTTTTACACTGGACGCCATTTGCATTGAATGAGCTCCGAATTCAGTCAATAACAGGTGAGCATATTTATGTATGTGAGTTTAGAAGTTTTTAGACATATTATTGGGAAGGTCGTTGAATATTTACAGATGAAATGGCACTGCAGCATCACCGATTGCGTGTATACTGGTTATTACTGCACACCGACTAGTTGTTGCTGCACGATGGTGGGCAGACACCTGACACGGTATGGCGCATGGTCCCTGTGTGGTGTTTTTTGTATTTTTTAACGATTCAGCGATTAGACAACGTTGTGTTGATCACATTCTATTACTGCACGAAGCAAAGACACCACATCGAGACGTCTCGCGTAACAATGATCTATAAATAGCCAGACGACTTCCGAGAACAGGGCTGTTTCCTGGAAAACTTCTCTTCCATTGAAATGGTTGTGAGGACTTAATCAATGTGAGCGACTGTAGGCGAGGTAGATCGCCTTGAGTGAGGTATACTGCAGGTGACGTGTGAAGAGTATGTAACCTTGCAAGTAAACATATAGTTGGACGAATATGTTCAACGATTTATTGATACATTGGTTAATGAGGAAGCGTGTGTGTGTGTTGGGGTGTGGGGAAGTGTCGGGGGTGGGGGTGTCGAATGATTTCTCTCATAATTCTAGACGCCAGAATAAAATAGTTGTTTGACAAGCGATCATTATTTTGTTGTCACATACCGCTATTTTTGACGATGGGGGGGCCACTTGCTTGTTGTTGAACAGCCAGGTAATCAACAAGCGTGTGTATTGAAATTTCAGTTTCACACGTGCACCTCGCACACCTGGCTGTTCTACCAGCAAGTGGTGGTGGTGGTGGTGGTGGAATTGGGTTTAACGTCGTGCTTGAGAATATTTCGCTCATATGACGACGTGCATGTGTGTGTATGTGTATGCGCGGTTGCTTGTACAAGCCCAGACTGAAGCTGGTTTTATAGTGCTAGCCCACTGAGATACCATGCCGCAGTGAAGCATGAATACCCCACTCAGACACATTATACTGACTCCAAGCCGACCAGTCCTTGTTGTACCTATTAATGCCGAGCGCCAGGCAGGGACCAACAAGTACCATATTTTAGCGTCTTTTGGTATGACGCGGTCGGGGATGGAACCCGCGACCTTCCGCACTCCGAACCACTACACCACGGAGGCGGTTTCTACCAGCAAGTGGTCCCCCTCATAAGAAATAGCGAAAGTGACAACAAGATAATTATCATTTGATAAACAACTTTATCGCTTTCGTCTTTCCTCCACCACGAAACTGACATACTGTTTTCAGTGTTCAGTTAAACCGAAATCAGTCACTCACAGTGTGTACATACTATTTCCATTTAATCCGCAGTTCTGATCGGCATGGCGTAGACTGGTGACGGAAGCATCAGTAGAAGATGTGGAGCAAGATGGGGACCACAGACAGCCGGTCTGATGGCGGTCCAGGAGATAGACAGGAAAGACGAGATGAGCGCCCAGGAAGTCAAGCAGCAGCTGAGTCCAGGCAAGGACAGGAGAGGGTTCTGGCTGGTCAAAGTGGTGGGTCTCCGGTTGATGCAGAGAGACCGACAAGGTCTGAAGGTCAGGTCCCGCATGCAGCACGAACCATTGTGGATGGACACAGCGGGGATCAAGGTAGGAGCCTTTGTAAGAAATTATGCACTTCAATACAGAACCCGTGTGCGAAATACGCTTTGATGATCTCAAAATCATCATCATTACCATCATCATCATCATCATCATCATCATCATCATCATCACCATCATCATCATCATCATCAAATCTGGATTTTGCCCAAAACTTACACACGTTATTTAAACGTTAAAGAGTAGAGACTACGCAAAATGGTGCAAACTTAATGTCAGAAACATAACGGTGATAATTGTATCAAACATATCACCATCGAAAACATTACCTGTTTGTTCATTTTAGCTGGGGCGGTGGGGTAGTCTAGTGGTTAAAGCGTTGGCTCGTCACGCCAAAGACCCGGGTTCGAATCCCCACATGGGTACAATGAGTGAAGCCCATTTCTGGTGTCCCCCGCCGTTATATTGCTGGAATATTGCTAAAAGCGGCGTAAAACCAAACTCAGTCAGTCAGTCAGTCATTTTAGCTACCGTCAAATACGGGCGTATGTTGTCTTTTGTTTTGCAGTATACTGTCTGAATTATATCATTGTGTTAATAAGCTCCTCGGTAGGAAGGTGCTCCATGTGAGGAATTGAACACTTTAGTTATTGAGTAAGTTATGGTATAATGAAGTTATCTTTAATATTGTACATGATATTTTGTGCATGCATATTGTTCTTAGGAACACTTAACAAAACTCCGTTAATTTATTCCGTATTTAAAGCTTGGTTTAAGCTGCGATATGTGGAGAAACAGCTGTTGTGCTATGTTTTACTTGGGACACAACTGAATTCTTTGTTATAAAGTGTCACGTTGCTAAGTCAGGCTGATATTTCTTCATTAAATACTTACATTTATATGTATGGAGATTATCTACAGAATAAACAGAGAAGAATGTTACATTCAACATTATATTTGTTCGTCATGTTTAGTGGTGCAGGAAATGAAGTCGGTTGAAACTCAGACGTACGCAGATGAGAAAACCAGAGCTTATGCTGACCTACCTGAGCAATTAACGACAGGTAATCGTCTCATGCTCTACAATCTACAGAATAGGGACTTTAATGCTCCTAGCTTCTCAAGGATGTATTGACAAAAGGATCAAAGCTTGGCTCTGGTCGTTGTTAAAAGACTGAGAATATTTACACATTTCACATTTAAAGTTGGACAGCTGAATACTAAATCTTCATAACGCTGGTGTATTTCTTCGTTCAGTGGTGGCGTTCACGTATCACGAAGCTGGGGAGACTTTAGCTCCATCCGTATCATTTTGCCAGGATGTACCTGTGTTTCAGATACAATGTCTCCTGTATTTCTGGAAATGTTCCTTATTCATTCCTCAATTGTCATTCAGGGAGATTTCTGATGTTAAAGAGAATTGGTAAGCACCAACATAAACACAGTGCTGAGAATACTTATTGTTTATCAGAAGGGACCACAGGAGCTCGATACGGGGAACTGGACGTGCCAGTATCCAGACAAGGAGCATTTGGTACACTAGGGCCACAGTACCATCTGCCTATACAAGAATCCAGCCCACAGGCAATGCCTCTTGGAAATCCACCGGCTCTAACTGTTGTTTATGAACGTCAGCAAACGCATAGAAAGGAAACATCATTGGAGAGACAGGGAGGAGAACCTGGGGCTGACGACAGACAGGTTCCAGGTGGGAGACAGGGAGGAGAACCTGGGGCTGACGACAGACAGGTTCCAGGTGGGACACAGGGAGGAGAACCTGGGGCTGACGACAGACAGGTTCCAGCTGAGAGACAGGGAGGAGAACCTGGGGCTGACGACAGACAGGTTCCAGGTGGGAGACAGGGAGGAGAGAACCTGGGGCTGACGACAGACAGGTTCCAGGTGGGAGACAGGGAGAGAGAACCAGGGGCTGACGACAGACAGGTTCCAGGTGGGAGACAGGGAGGAGAACCTGGGGCTGACGACAGACAGGTTCCAGCTGGGAGACAGGGAGGAGAACCAGGGCCTGACGACAGACAGGTTCCAGCTGGGAGACAGGGAGGAGAACCTGGGGCTGACGACAGACAGGTTCCAGCTGGGAGACAGGGAGGAGAACCAGGGGCTGACGACAGACAGGTTCCAGCTGGGAGACAGGGAGGAGAACCTGGGGCTGACGACAGACAGGTTCCAGCTGGGAGACAGGGAGGAGAACCAGGGGCTGACGACAGACAGGTTCAAGCTGGGAGACAGGGAGGAGAACCGGGGCAGACGACAGACAGGTTCCAGCTGGGAGACAGGGAGGGAGAACCAGGGGCTGACGACAGACAGGTTCAAGCTGGGAGACAGGGAGGAGAACCAGGGGCAGACGACAGACAGGTTCCAGCTGGGAGACAGGGAGGAGAACCAGGGGCAGACGACAGACAGGTTCAAGCTGAGAGACAGGGAGGAGAACCAGGGGCTGGCGACAGACAGGTTCAAGCTGGGACACAGGGGGAGAGAGAACCAGGGGCTGACGACAGACAGGTTCAAGCTGAGAGACAGGGAGGAGAACCAGGGCAGACGACAGACAGGTTCCAGCTGGGAGACAGGGAGGAGAACCAGGGGCAGACGACAGACAGGTTACAGCTGGGACAAAACAGAGGTGTAGATGCCGAGACCAGGCCACCCGAAAGAGCCGAGAGCGTTCATACATCTGTTGGAACACAGACAGAAATTAGTAAGTCTTTGATTCTAATGTGCAGTTTCTGTCATGTTTGATTCCCAATATACTGGTGGAGTCTACAACCTAAATGATGTAATAGCAGCAATAGAAGGATGTGATATTGTTGTCTCATGTTTTCGAAACTATATACCTTGTGGCTTCAGTGTACCACTGGATGGAAGAATACTCCTTGGAATAATTGAAAACTTTAAATTGTGTCTGATTATAGATTGGAAAAATGATATAAATTATATTAAAAACTCATACACGAAGCAGAGAGGAAACTATAGTTCTCGGTTCACGGGACATGACACCAAATACTGAATTATTTCCAAAAACGATACTGACAAAGAATATGAGAGGTAGCAGGTATTTTCTGACAAGGTTTAGGCAATTTCTGATGCCTGTATTTGCCCTATTATTAACAAACCAGCTTCAACTACTTGCTGCTATTTACAGTTATAGACATGACTACAATCGTAGTACAAAGGTGATCGTGTGTAGGTCTTCAAAGCGCATAAACCGCGGTATAGACCATGTTGAGCGCATCAGTAGTATAGGGAATGGTGGAACGGGCCACCATGCCTAGGAGCTCCAAACGGCCCAGTTGGGTTCCCAGAAACACTAGTTTTTTCACAAAACTATATCGGAAGACAAAAAGTGTCCCGGTTGAAGTGCTCTCCAATTAGAGATATGTAGGTGTATGGATATAGAAAAAAAATGCCAGGAACCAAACTATCGCCCGATGCCTATGTTGAGATCCGTTCGGGTCGTTTGTCCCTTCGGGAGGCGAAGAAGTACCAAGCCAGATATACACGGTTCTGAGTAGTATAGACCCCGAGCCACAAACAAAGACATGACAGAAGTCTTCGAGACCCTGCTAGAGAAGTGTCCCCATGTCTTGCTTTCCGACAGAAAGAAACAAATCCTGGAGCGATCGGGACACACCTAGTCTGTCGTACAGACCCTGAAGCAAATATATCCAAGAAAGCCCACTCAAGTCTAGAAAATGTGGCAAGTCTAGATTTCCTCAGCTTCAGGGTCTGTACCAATCTGCTGAATTCACAAGCCAGAATATGGCTTGTAATTATCAGTTGATCTCTAGCTGTCACTAGTGTTTAATATTAACTCATGGGGAGCCTCCCCCACCACTCCCCAAGACCCCACACTGAGCCAAGACCTCCTGCTTTTGCCTGTCCTCTCACTCCAGACAAACAACATGTGTGATTACACTAGAGACCTGATGACTTATAAAATCTGAGTATTTTCTTTAACTGTTTCATTTTACACTGGTGAGGAGAGGGGATCATTTCGAAAAGTTTTCCGTCTCAGGGTAAAAATGAATTGGAACTTTGATGAGGATGAAAGCAAATATACATAGCATTTGTCCAAATCAGAATATAGTGATTGAAAAGTACTTAAGTGGTGAAAATGTCTTGTATTGTTCTCCATCCAGGAGTGGAAAATCACTGACATTCGAAATTCTCCCTATTCATACAAGTCAGTAGAAAATACAAGCCATGCTATTGTTATTGTTGTGTCATCCTTGATTTGCATGATGAAAAACAAACAGAGATATATAAATCATTAGGCTCAAAGCAGTGTACCTCAACGATGTAGGCATTTGTGACTTTATCCATAAACTTTGAAAAGATCTGATGGCATATTGTTTTCCCCAGCACCAACGAAGTTGCGGGGAATGTAGAAACGTGTTCCGTCCGTCCGTGCATCCGTCACGCTTTGTCCAAAGCATATCTCCTAAACTATTTGTGATAGCTTAACCAAACTTGGTACGCATGTGAACCATGATCCCTAGATGTGCCTTTTGGGGGTTAGACCCAGATATGATTTTTATTTTGAACTTGGCACATAGATAGGTCTGACGATATACTGGTGCCTTTTGGTAGTTTTGGATTTCTGAAGAAAACATATTTTGCGTTTCCATGGCAACAAGTTTGACTTTGACTGAAATTGGTGGTAGTGCTCTTTTCTGGAGCAGAACTTAAAAAACCTTTCAATACTCTCCTTCCACTTTGTAATATAGTCACAGACTTGGTTGAGACATATCATTGCATCCCATTTGTGTAGATTGATGCTGATACTGTTGATCACTGGATTATCTGGTCCACATTCTATTATTTACAGACAGCTGGAATATTGCTGAGTGTGGCATGAAACTAAACTCACTCACTCACTGCTATATACACACCAAAACATTTGACATAGTCGTAACTAACTGACATATACATGAAGAGTCATTGCGGGGGATATTGATGACTTTTTCTCCTTGTTACATTATATATATGCGACATCAATTAAACTTCCACATATAGTGCAGACACAACCTTTGGATTTTGGAGAATATAAATAAATTTGGAATTTTTTTGGGTGAGATCCAGTTGTCCAGCCATAGGAATATCAAGAGATGCTACCCTTAGCTGGTATCCCTGCTTGCTCTCAAAATAGATTTGGCGACACTTGATACTCATTACCCCACATCGGCCCACACCACTGACAGTAGGACCTGGAGGCGGTGGGGGCAGTAAATATTCCTGTCACACACAATTAAAGCAGTAATGGGTGATAAGAACCTTTGTACATGTTGTGAAATTCCAAGAAATTATCCCTCTGCAGATTTGTTTAGTCTCTGAAAATGAAGAAAGTCTCAGGGCTCCTTTTCATTATATTATATATTTTTTTACTATGAACATTTTTCAGTAAAATATGTTCATTTCAGTGACTAGTTGTTAGTCTAGGGACACACCTTCTACAAGCGATACCAGATCCCTCAACAGTTTCTTGCACTCTATTTGCTGTGCTTTCGCCAGTTCGTAGAAGACGGTAAAATAGTCGATTTTGTCTACCTCTACCCGTCCAACCTATTTCGACCTGCAGCCGGCAAACTCCGAATCGATCTTGCCAGCGACTGCCCGGAAACAAGGGACACAACCGATGCACCGACTGCCTCTCATCTATATCGGAACTACCCATCCTCGCAAGTGCGACGCCATCGACCACTGCATTCTGGAAAGGCAAAGCGATAGACTATACACCCCAGGTTCCGGAAGAAATCGCGATCCCCTACTGTTTCTCAAACGTAGAAAACCTGCCTCTTCTGGTGCGACACAAACGCCTCCTCAACAAATTGGTGGACAGTTGTCCATGCGAGGAATATTCTTGTATCTTCCGGCAGCTAGCGGGAAAATGAGTGTGGTTTTACGCCGCTTTTAGCAATATTCCAGCAATATCACAGCGGGGGACACCAGAAATAGGATTCACACATTGTACCCATGTAGGGAATCGAAACCGGGGCTTTGGCGCGAATAGCGAACGCTTTAACCACAAGGCTACCCCTGTCCAAAAGATATAGATGTAGGACATCTGTAGAACCAGTGACATCACAGCTGAAATTAAATCATGACAGGTAGTTTCGACACGCCCCCCTTGATAGTGGAAATATGGGACAAGCATATCAACATGTTAGCGGTCCATACAGAAAGGTTTACCCATCACCAGAATGAAAATACACGTGTTTTGTAATCTATTGCCCAGGTCTGCAAAACCTAGGATTGGCCTTTGAACATTGTTTCGTGATCTCTAAGTTCCACTTGCGACGGACACGTAACATTTTTAATTGTGTTTTACGGATGGTGTTGAAGTTTGAAAATATATTCTTTTAGATGCCGAAAGATGCAGAGCGTCTGTGAATCTGTTATTGGACCATTCTGGGAATGATGCCCAGACGATTGAACACAAGGAGGTACGTACACTGTGGACGTAGCTGATGCAAGGGATTCAGCTGTCTTCGCGTAATGGTGGTGCATCTATCCGTGTTTTGCGTGGGTGAACTGTTCGTTTGTTTTGGTTTGATCAATACATTCACTGGTAGTGCGATCGAACCCTAAATTCGAAACCGATTATGATCCTTGATCCTTGATCCTTGGACGGTGTGTCCACAACAAATTGACAACCTATGATAGAGGATTATGTTGGTGATTAACCCGTTACTCGCTCGCTCACAGGGTCGGTGGAGTAATCTAGTGGTTAAAGCATTCGCTCGTCATGTCAAGTGCCCACATGGGTACATTGTGTGAAGCCCATTTCTGGTGTCCCACGCCGTGGTATTGCTGGAACCTTGCTAAAAGCGGTGTAA
Source organism: Haliotis rubra (assembly GCF_003918875.1). Taxonomy (NCBI): domain Eukaryota; kingdom Metazoa; phylum Mollusca; class Gastropoda; order Lepetellida; family Haliotidae; genus Haliotis; species Haliotis rubra. Next base: position 68,522 of record NW_025765461.1, on the reverse strand, counting down.
AAGCATACTCACTCATTCATATATGACCTTTATCGTTATTGGAATTTATTCCATATACATTCTTAGGAACAGTAAATCCGCGCGTTTATATGACACCAAGTCACCCCTTTGTTCCAGCACATCATTCATGAGATGTCACAAGGTAGTCGCCAGGTGTTCCAGAACAAGACGGCCCATGGACTGGCTGTTCATGTGCTGAAACAACAGACATGGAAGACTGATAAACTATGGTATGAAACGGATCATATATATAGATGGCAGTGTATAATGATTCCCATCTTGTTTTTACAGATATACTGACAGTGTGAATATCAAGAGTTGAAGGTCGATGTCGTTCTCTAGCATGATAAAGTGTAATAACTTTTCTAGCTGTGATAGTTGCGATAAAATTTTTTATCCCCCGCAACACGTTTTGCGGGGGGTATTAAAATGGACTCCGTCCGTGCGTCCGTCCGTGCACATTTGTCTTTTCCGGAGCAGAACTCTTAAACCGTTCAATATTTCTTCACCAAACTTGGCACATAGATAGATCTGGTGGTGTACTGGTGACTTTTGGTAGTTTTGGAATTCTGAATAAAACATTTTTGGCGTTTCTGTGGCAACAAGTTCGACTTAGAATGAAATTAGTGGTTGTGCTCTTTTCCGGAACAGAACTCTAAAACCGTTCACTATTTCTTCACCAAACTTGGCACATAGATAGATCTGGTGGTGTACTGGTGCCTTTGGTAGTTTTGGATTTCTGAATAAAACATTTTTGAATGGCAACAAGTTCGACTTAGAATGAATTTAGTGGTAGTGCTTTTCCAGAACTGGCCGTTCAATATTTCTTCACCAAACTTGGCACATAGATAGATCTGGTGGTGACTGGTGCTTTTGGTTTACCTTTTGGATTTCTTCTGGAGCAAAATAGTTTTGCATTTCCATTTAAAAAGTTTGACTTAGACTGAATTGGTGATACTGCTCTTTCTTTCCAACTTTTTCTATATACACACCTAAATATTTGACATAATCATAACTCGTAGACATAATCATGAAGAGTATTTTGCCATTGCGGGGGATATTGATGACTTTGTCTTCTTGTTTATCTTGCAATTCAAATCAGAAAATATGAACTTCTTACTATTAGTTATTCTATTCTTTTTTCTAGGAGTAGTTGCACTGCAGACAGCAACGTGTCTGAGGCCGGCGTCCACAACGTCCTCAAGGAACTGGATCACCACAATAAGAAGATAGGCCACATCGTGGAATATTTCTCGCTGGAACACAGCAAGCGGTTGGATATTATTCGGCTGATCCAAAAGATTCACGATAAATGTGACTTCTGTGAGACGATATACAGTTCTGTAACCTGACATTTTATCAGAGAGACACAAGAGACGCTCATTTCTGAAAGGTGTTGCCAGGATGTACCTATGATTCAGATACAATTTCCCCTGTATTTCTGCCCTCAGTGATGGCTGAGGCTGCTGTAGTAGACGTACCCGGGGATGCTGGGGAGACCGTAGCTCCACCCTTATCATCTTCAAAAGATCTGTTAATGATTTTGTCTTCATTATTATTATTAAGATGAATACGATCATAACTGATGTAGACTCGGCAATTCACAACATAAAAAGGATCGCCCAGTTTGGAATACAAGACTGGAAATATGTGTATTACCTGGAATATCCGTTTGAACATTCCATCTGCTGCATTCTAACCAGTATTATCCACATATCAGAACCTTCTTAGCTATTATCATCGCCTTTAACATCACCGAAGAAGCTATTCCGCCACTTGATGCGGTGGGATAGCCAAGTGATAAAAGTATTCGCTCTCGTCCAGCTGAAGACCCGAGTTCGATTCCCAACTTGGGTACAATGTGTGAAGACCATTCCTGGTGTCCCCCGCCTCTATATTACTGGCATATCGCTGATAGCGGCGTAAAACTAAACTCACTCACAACTTCCTTAAAAGAAGAGAATAAATTAGTAGTAGCTTGTACTGAGGCAACGGTGCAACTTACAATCATGACCCCAGACTGTGCAACTACCATAGGTGGAATAGGGCTGTAACCTGGGTATAACTCAAGAATGCTGTGATCTGGTTGACTGTGTTGAAAGTGGTTGTGTAGCTCAGTGTACATATCAGTGGTTTGTCTGCTGGTAGGGACCATGCTGGTGGGGACCATGCTGGTAGGGGGGTGGGGATATAGTTGATGCCTATGATACACTAATGATGGGGTGGGGGTGGGGGTTTATATCTTGGTATCTGCACAGGGTATGTCTTTCGTTTTGCCAGATTATATTGTCTTTGTTAGAAGCCGACCTTATGAATAGTCTTTGTTAGTGAGCCTGCGGTATGGAAAGACAACTTTACAACTGACATATATTTCTGATGAAATATTTTCTAACTATTACGTTCTAGATTAGTGTCATTTTACCGAAATAGTGAAAATAAAGTCCTTCAAATTATTTGTAATTTTGGTGTTGAAAAGAAGGACAACGATATTTCTGTAGCTGTTTGAAACTTGTGTGCGCACTTATAACTATTAATACGTTTGATTAATATCGATCTCACTGTTAATATGTAGGGTTTTAAACACATACTGATAGGGCTACACAAAGGGGAAATTTCACATATCTGTATTGTGTCCGGGAGGTCATAACATCTGGCTCAAGCACTGAAGAAGTCAGAAACAACTGAAAGGTATTACTGCAGCTACTCAGAAACAAGCATTATATTCAAAGTTATGTCTTCACCTAGTCGGGCAGATTCGTCAAGCAAAAATCACTTCATTCAGTGAAAAACAATACTTCATCTGGTCAGACTGATTGTCAAGCTGTAGTATGTATATGTCCCTAAACCGTCACATAAGGGAATGTATATTAATCGTTGGTGGACAATATTTGATTTTTCCACTTCCAATTTGCTTTATATACAATATGTTTCTCTGACAGAGACAATTTGACTTAACGAGGACTAACCCATTCCGAGCAAAACATAATCACAAATTTAACACTGATTAGCAGGTGATCATTTATTATCATCTTTGAAAACACTAGAATATCAGATATTATGAGATGCTATTCACATGTACCACAGATTTAAGTTTAATGAAATTCCGGAAGGACATAATTAGTCCCTAATCTGGATTCATCTGAATGATCCACCTCAACCTCAGCCCCAGCATGATCACTCTTCACACCTGAAGTAATATCGGCACGTCTCGTGACTTTCCGTAATGTCCCGAAGTTGGTCTAAAATTAGATCGCGGGAATTTCATAGGGGATTTCTTCGTTGCCTGCCCGTTGGTTTGTCGTGAGTAACATGCTAAATATTTGTGTAATTAGTGCTTTAGTGATGAAACAAAGGTGATTAAACTCTTGCGAAATGTCGTAGAGATTAACTGCGTGACACATTGGCGGATCCGGGGGTGTGGTGTGCGTGTGTGTGTGTGTGTGTTCGAACACACTCACACACACGCCCTTTTAAAAATGACTTCAGACTACATTGAAGACTTTTTTTGCGTTGGCGGAGCCTATAGGGGGTTCGAAACCCCTGAACCAAACCCCCACCCCCACCACCCCCTTTCAAACTTCCTGGATCCGCCCATGGTCACATATATCACTAATAGGAACAAGAAAGCGTCATATAACATCCTCGTAGTGCTATATATAGTGCAGTTTAATACAGCCACGGCTATATACGATCTTATATGGGGTTTAACGACCCCATCTTAAGTCTCTCTCTCATTCTTGCAAAGTGAGTACAACAGTATCTTCGAATTCCCTCCACTCCACCCAGTCGGTTTACTGAGACATTTAATTACAAAGGGAATTTTATGTACGCTTGGCAGATCAAGACGAATGGCTGTGTTGCTGTTTGTTCCTTGTGTCAGCCCGCAATGTCATGCATTAATCGACTCTAGACTCGATAATCTCGTGATTGACATTATGAGCATCGATGTACGCAGTTGGAGAATGTTTTGTAATAACAACACAAGGATTCATCATATATTGGGGTGGGTGTGAGATAAGTGAAAGAGCCGAGGGGCCCAAGGCTTCGAGTTGAATAAAACCCCGCGAGGACCCATCATATATTGGGGTGGGTGTGAGGGTGGTGGAAGAGCAGGTGGGGCCCAAGGCTTCGAGTTGAATAAAACCTCGCAAGGACCCATCATATATTGGGGTGGGTGTGAGGGTGGTGAAAGAGCAGATGGGGCCCAAGGCATGGAGTTTAATAAAACCCCGCGAGGACCCATCATATATTGGGGTGGGTGTGAGCGTGGTGAAGAGCAGATGGGGCAAAGGCATGGAGTTTAATAAAACCCCGCGAGGACCCATCATATATTGGGGTGGGTGTGAGGATGGTGGTGAAAGAGCAGAGGGGGCCCAAGGCTGGGAGTTTAATAAAACCCCGCGAGGACCCATCATATATTGGGGTGGGTGTGAGGATGGTGAAAGAGCAGATGGGGCCCAAGGCTTGGAGTTTAATAAAACCCCGCGAGGACCCATCATATATTGGGGTGGGTGTGAGCGTGGTGAAAGAGCAGATGGGGCCCAAGGCATGGAGTTTAATAAAACCCCGCGAGGACCCATCATATATTGGGGTGGGTGTGAGCGTGGTGAAAGAGCAGATGGGGCCCAAGGCATGGAGTTTAATAAAAACCCGCGAGGACCCATCATATATTGGGGTTGGTGTGAGGGTGGTGGAAGAGCAGAGGGGGGCCAAGGCTGGGAGTTTAATAAACCCCTCATATATTGGGTGATGGAAGAGCAGCGGGGGTCAAAGGCCTGGAGACATCAAATGATTAGGTCACTGCTTCTATCTCATTATACAATGTTAATGCTAATAATAAACATTCAGCTTGCGCATGGAACTATATCATGTGGTTAAAACATACGTACCCTTTTTTAAAAATTATCTTCAAGAGAGACATGTTCCGGGATTAATTAATTAATTAATTATTTATTTATTTATTTATTTAATTATTTATTTATTTATTTATTTATTTATTTATTTATTTATTTATTTATTTATTTATTTATTTATTTATTTATTTATTTATTTATTTATTTATTTATTTATTTATTTATTTATTTATTTATTTATTTATTTATTTATTTATTTATTTATTTATTTATTTACCGTGGGGTGAATACATTTCAACGCGGCTTCCGGACATAAGAGTAACTTCTTTGAGTTAAGCCAATCCCACAAAAGAAATGAGGTTTCTTGAGATTCTCGCTCCATTTATTCGCTTTATTAGTGTTTTTTTGTTCTACCAGCAATATTCTAGCAGCATCACGGGGGTCTGTGAGGTATTAAGTCAGACTAGTGGCTACTATTATGAGCGGATATCTGTTTTATGTTGTCCAGGTGTCCGATCCTTCACGCTGACGACACTGCGCAGAACCTGCTGCCAGACTCAAGACGAAGATGCTTGTTGAGGAGTCACCCACCAGCAGACGCAGTCTGTCGCACATCTTTATACAGTGGGTTACACTGGGGCTGTACCTCATCCTACTAGCTGCATCCAGGGGGATCGGGGTCTGTCAGAATATGCTCACATGGCTTGTCCAACATGCTACATGTCACGGAAGCGTATATGGAATGATAAGTAACGACGATGTAGTCGTAAACAATTCTCGGGTGGTGAGAGTTGAAAGTCTGCGGTCATTTCTGAAAGGTTCACCATTAAAAATGCATAACGTCTTCAATATGTCGGAAGGGAAATGGAATGCGGCCGACTACTATGGCATCGCGGAAAATGGCCATGACATAATCACCGAACAACCCATTTCGGAAATTAAATGTATGCATTGCAAGGCAGGAATAGATGACGATCAATCCCATACTGGTTATCAAAGCATCCGCTCGTTCCGTGACACTATTCGGAAGAATCACATGGTACCTCCAGGCGATGCCTGTACCTTGATGTCTGCCTGTGAAGACGTGCCTGCCTTGCCGGAGAGGTGTATGCAGTGGTTCCTCCTGAACTGCATTGCAATGGTGGCAATATACGAGCTTCAGATGATAAATTTCAGAAACATTCAGGACCCGGAGTTCAAGACCGATGCGCATGGATCGTCTTTCAGAAACATGGTGAATTGGGAAACGGATTTTGCTTCAAAGAAACCTTGTGTGTCGTCCAGCGGTGCTGGTTCCGAGCTGAAAAACCAGTCAGATATGAAAAGCAGAAATCAGGTGTCAGATTCCTGTACAAATATGATCCAGGACACAGACACATCTAATGTACCAAAACATCCCAGAAACTCGGACACGCACCGTCAGGAGGGTGAACATGGATATCATTCTGCGGCTGCAGCACCAAGGCCTGGTGATACATCGCGATGCTTGTGGAACGTCACCGAGGTTATCAATAACGTGTCAGAGACAGATTCTAACGTGAACAAGGATGACAAGCCAGAAGGCTCAGACAATCGGGCTGATGGCATGGACGAGGCTGATGGCATGACAGTTAGTGACAAGAGGGAGTCAGAGATGCGCGTTGACGACAAGAGAGAAGGTTCAACCAGGCATGTCGGTGGCAAGAAAGAGGGTTCAGACACTCAAATTGTTGGGAGGAGTGGGGGCTCGGATAGCAAAGCTGGCCTGACACAAGATGATATAGAGGTGCAAGCTGATGGCAAGCAAGAACGTTCAGACATACAAGTTGATAGCAGGCTAGGAGGATCAGACATGGAAGTTGATAGAACGCCGGAACGTTCAGATATACAAGCTGGGAGTATACCTGAAACTGATGTCTACACTTTGACAGGGGCAGATCAAATCCCAAACATGAAAACATGCCTAAAGAAACCGAAAAAGCAGAGGAAGGGATCGACCCACTGTTGCGTAAGCGCCAGGATTTTATCTGGTCTCCTGAGGATGTATAAACAGAAGCTCCGTACCTCGATGGTAAGTGAATGTATAAACAGAAGCTGTGTGAATGTAATTCTGTGACAGCGAGTGAATATTACAGGATGTCGTAAAATTGGGGAAAAGAAATTATCCCACTGACACACTCAGTTTCAAATATATATTTTACCCGATAAAGATTTGAGACCATTAGCAGTCCAAGAATCCGTACATTTCTGGTCGTATTTCTGAACAGCACGACACTCAACAAACAGTAATCCATTTTGTATAATCAGATTTACAGGTTCAGAGATCGGAGAAAACGTTTTTTCGTCAATCAAGGAAAACGTCCTCAGCCGTTTCGAGGATCCAAGAACATTCCCTGCAGCACCTCAGGGGAAACATGGAGTTTCCAGTTCCTTTCCACGACAAGATCACTGCCCAGGTCCTCACACACGTCTCAAAACTTCGAGACGAACAGACAGACGGAAGAAGCATTTTTCAAAGGGCAAGGTCACCACCGATGTGCAGGTCAGTCTCTATTTACTATGCATGATAGCAATTATGAAAACGATAGAGGCCCCTCACAGAATATCCACTATTTACAGATAGTATATTCAATGTAAACAGTTGTAATCAAGGTAAGCCCTGTTGTATATAGCATCAGTGCCCAGTGAAACAATGTCCTCTCCGCGATACCCGGCGCATCTGGTGAGAATACAGTCAAAGGGAAACAACTCTTCACAATGTAGACACCTGATGATGGGAGCATAAAAGCCTTCCTGGACACGTTAATACATAGACTTACTGCTACTGCAGCTGCTACTGTTACTACTACTACGTTTTGTTTATCTTTAATAATAATATTCCAGTTATTTGGCGGCGGTCTGTAAATAATCGAGTTTGGACCAGACAATCCAGTGATTATCTTCTGCTGCTAATAACACCAATGCCAATAATGCATGTATTATTGCCCGTTTTTAAATACATTTCCCCCTGAGTTAACTACCCCCATGTTATTTATGTTATTATACTATCATGTACTCATCATATATTCTATGGACGTGTCAACGGTGGTATACGTGTCGACTGGGGAATTAGCTCATAATTAAGATGAAGTGTGCGTTGATGAAGACGAAGGCATAGTTGAGTTCAAACTTCTTTAGTTACATGTCAAACAAATACACAAGACATACATGTGGTGAGCGGAGTACCTGCTCAACCACAGGGCGTTTCCAACGAGCGGCATTCTCCTGCTCGTGGTCGTCCCTACAGACCGTCGGAATACCGGACTCGTACCCAATCACTGTATAGATGTGAGCATACTAAGTATATATATATACAGTTTTTGACAACAATGGAAAGGCGACGACTCATCAATGGACAGACAGAATTAAAAACAATAGCACTTCCTTGACCAGTTGATGTGATGGCAGACACGGCCAAGGGGAATTTTTTACCAATGAAGGTTATAAATGTCTTATACAATAATTAATGGGTTGACAAGTCAATTTACAATGCGGTAGTGATAAAGATGTACAGTAGTGATTAAAAATACAGCTTAGCGTCATATATATATATAGTCTCACATGTCTTGAGTACATAGTTTTGGACTTTTTAAATATTTGGACGATGGGTGTCCTGAATTAGTCCCTATAACAGACGTATCTTCAGCTAAACGTCCGTCAGTAGATACGGTCGCCCTAGTAACGCTGCCCACCGTACGGTGATTCCCTGGCCATTCTAGGTTCGAATCCAGGTGTCGCCCCTAAAACGATTCTTGTTCTCTCAGACTTCATCAAAGTTGTAAGTCATGCAGTGTTCTTACTTTGGTATTTGAATTCCTCTCTCACTAAGCTGACATACGTGCATTCCCTTGTACTATTGTAACAGGTAATCCCAAAGCTTGCTCCGACTTTGTTGAGGGGCTATTGTATCAAGCTGGCGACAACACCAAGACATTCAAACTGAAGGAGGTATGGCTTTATCACATTGAATATATTGATAAACTCACAATGGTTCATCGTCCATTCAAGAACCCCCTGTTAAACTTGTCTTTTCAATGCTGTGAAGAAAACATTATACGGGATTCTACGTTAAAAAAACTTGTAATATGCGGTCACAGTTCTTGAATTCAATAGTGATAATGTCATGGCCCGTCTGTTGTCTCGTTGACCGTCGTGAACTTACATTCTGAAATGAAATTTTGTGTGACGTCTCTAAAACAATGGCGTCCTTTAAAACTTGACTTCGAAACAAACTGTCAACTGACATTTTCTACAGAGCTACAGAGACAGCTATTGAGACTTGTGGGTCAATTGTTAATTATTCGCAGTTCAATTTTTCTTTAAAGAAACTGAAGTTCTTGCTCCGCCCAGATCAACAATTGTGTGAGCTCCAGACAGTGAAAGGTCTCGCCATGCACTGTCTACCAAAGAAGGAACCATGGGAAATACAGAGACTTATGTAAGGGAGAGAACTCTGCCAGGACCCAAGAGCAAGATTTGTATTGCCTTTTAAACATTTTAACGATTTCTCATTTTGCCGATCTGCTTTTGTATGAACGAGTGCTTATTTTTTAGAAATGAAATAGTAATTATTTGCGGTTTTGAAAGATAAACGATATCGTGCAGCAGGTTGTTTAATCATCTCATTTGCATTTCTAACTTTGTTCTTGTTTAAACTCATTTGATGTGTTTGGCGCTTGATAGACCTTCAAAGGTCCAAGTCACCCTCAAACCCAAATACCATAGCAAGAGCAAGATCCGACTTGCTGTTGTCTACTTTGCAGGGGCGGATACAGCTTTTTGAGAAAGGGGGGAGGCACACTATTGAGAAAAGGGAGGGTGCACTCTTCATTTTCACCCGAGTTTCCATGGTCATTTAACAAACTTTCAGCACAAAAGGGGGGGGGGGGGTGCACCCCTACGCAACATATGACTCGAATGATTGTATAGTAGGTAGTTTCTCCAAACATTTGTTCTGCTATTTCAGTGGTTATTTTCACCTTGTTGATTTTATGTCTAATGCTATGGAGATATGAAATACCATATACCGCGCTGTTTCCCTGAAGAGGGTATGACGTGAAGGGCAGGTTTGAGTGTACATACGTCACTCTCCGGGTAGATGAGGGGGATGCGGGTGTGTGGGGGGAAGAAAGTGTACTTCTACCATGTCTGATGACATGAAACATACCAGCAATCAATACTCGACGACGGCGGAGTTTGTAGCTGGGGGTTTGACCTTACATTTGCACTGGTTTGGCGACTCCTTGGAAGGTTTGGCTATGGTTTACAATTCTTTGGTCGAACACAATTTTCACTTATATGACTTCCTTTGTCGGCCAGTATGTTTTGTCGGCCATTGTAAAAGTAGAGAGAAGACGAGAGTGACCAGGTCAAATCATAAACACGAAAAGAAAGAGGTTAAATGGGCTTGCACCTGCATGCACATGTTTATGTGTGTGCTAGCGAGTGTGTGTGTGTGTGTGTGTGTGTGTGTGCGTGCGTGCGTGTGTGTGTGTGTGTGTTCTTGTGCTCGTTCTTACATACGCCTGTTTAATAATGCTAGCCCACTGTGATAGCATGCCGATGTGTCCCTATTTCATCCCGTAATGCGCCCGGCAAAGTTACAACAAGTCCCACACTTTAAAGTGGTATAAGATCGAACCGCCGACCTCTATCGTGCAGACGACCATTGTTGCATGTTACGGAAGAAAAGACGCGCATAATTAAATGGCAGTTATTTTGCGTGTTTGTGTTTTTCAGGGAGATAGAGAGAAGGGGGCGCCCTCACGAGACATGTGTGGACCACGTGCTGCAGGAACTGGTAGCGCACGGACTGAAGGTGGGACACGTTGTGCAGTACTTCTCTCAACACGACAGCCGGCGACACGACGTCGTCCGGGTCATTGAGAAGATACACGTGGACTGCGAGTTCTGCACCTGCCTCTACAACTGGTGACTACAACTGAACGTCCGGTATATAACCACACTTTCCTTAGTCCTGTCACATTTCTTTAGTAGCAAGTCGTCATCAACTCTTCTGAATAGACTGGTTTATTTGAAAAACCTTTATTCATCACCATGTCAGTTTCCAACAGAATAAAATGGCGGGGGTAGCCCAGAGGTTAAAGCGTTCGCTCGTCACGCCACATGGTATGTATTCTGGCCCCTGACGTGATATGGCTGGGATATTGCTAAAAGAGGCGTTAAACCGCTTGAGTCATTTTCTATCGGTCCTGGCGATTATTTTTTCACTCGATAGATATTTCCAGGACACGGGTTCCCGTCATTGGTTCAGTTAAGAGCTGGTGTCTAGAGACGTCATCCAGGGTCTAGTTTGGTGCCGGGATTCGGTATGATCTCTTTTAATCATATATTTTATGTTTCCTATTTTCTTCAAGATGGTTCAGGTGTTTTCTTTCATCCCTCTAATGTGCTGTTTACTCAGTCTGTTGTATTTACTTTGCTGTTGTACCGTAACGGTATTTATTAATGTTTATTTTTCTGGTTCTTATATACATGTAGCTGAAAATATTGCGGATTTTATTTATTTATTATATTCTTGCTCTTAACTGTTCCTTGGAGTAGTGGGACGGTGGGGTAGCCTAGTGGTTAAAGCGTTGGCTCGTCACGCCGAAGACCCGGGTTCGAATCCCCACATGGGTACAATGTGTGAAGCCCATTTCTGGTGTTCCCCGCCGTGATGTTGCTGGAATATTGCTAAAAGCGGCGTAAAACCAAACTCAGTCAGTCAGTCAGTCCTTGGAGTAGTTTTAGGTGTATTTTCAAAATGAAGACGTGCATCCATGAGAACGCTTTTATAATCACCATATAGATTCTGAAAACAGATTTTCAGCAACATTCGCTAACTTAGTTATGATTAATCAGAGTTCAGTATTCACATAAACCTATGTCCTGGAGTCAGTGGTGTGAGCATATCCAAGACAGTGTTCCTTGTTAATGTTCGTTGATCAATACAATTGCGAAGTTATCTAGACGTTTTCATATTTAGCGACACTTTCTAGCTTATTAGTTAGAATATATGCGTTACATACAGGTAGGTAGAAGTAGTTTAAATTGTTTCTGTTGAGTTTTCAATGGGTAGTTATGTCCGTGCTTTCACAAGGGAGATAACTGTGTTTCATGAAGGGTTTGGGTTTTCCTGGGTATGACACATATGTTACTTTATACTTTCCACAGTAGTGCGCAATCGTCACTGATTAAACATCTTATAGTTTGTAATGTTCAGCTGTATATGGCTGAGAATAAAATAAAGTGAGCAGTATTCCAATGTTCGTAGAAGATACAGTTGTTGTTTCTTTCTCAAATTTGTGTTTTTAATATCATAGATAATAGACATCATATTTTTACATGACATGATTAACACGTACATTACTGGTTATAACTCAACTTTCCCCACAACACAGCGAAAGCAATTATAAACTCTAAAGCTATCTGCCAAAATTGAGTAATATTTCGAAGGCACAAGTCTTCAAAAGACAGGTAAAGCGTCGTCTCCATATTAGGGAAATTGGATATATCATACAACAGAGGGTTCAGCTATATCAGCACCAGGGTCTGAGCCATCATTCTAACCCTGGAATCTGTCTGTTTGTGTTAAGGTGTGGAGAAATAACCAACTTCAAGTATTTTGGTTATAAACCAAACATCCTCCGACAAATTGGGATCACAACTTAATAATCATTATGGTTGGTGTAAAAGCCAAAATATGAACCTGTGGAATGCCAGTGCGTGTTGTTATCGTTCCTCAGATACATGAACTGAAAAAGAGGAAACAGAATTGGAATAACCCAATTTGTCCCCTCCAGCTGACATTCCAAAATCTGGAGGGGCGGTGGGGTAGCCTAGTGGTTAAAGCGTTGGCTCGTCACGCCGAAGACCCGGGTTCGAATCCCCACATGGGTACAATGTGTGAAGCCCATTTCTGGTGTCCCCCCGCCGTGATGTTGCTGGAATATTGCTAAAAGCGGCGTAAAATCAAAACTCAGTCAGTCAGTCCAAAGTCTGGATACCTTGCATGAAATGTTTCTAACTGAAAACACACGACTACTACATGTAAACATCGGTACTGTACATTGTATGATCAAAGAACATGGTATGTGTGATATATCAAATTATGCCACATAAGAGGCCATTGTGTTAAATGAGGAAGAAATCTGTTAATACAATTGATCGTTACTGTCAGCTTTTAGCGTGACTCCTAAACATGACGAAATTTCCGTTCCTTTTTCTACCGGATTCTAAAGCTCAACACAAAACCACAGCAAAGCCATATCGTGTATTTGTAAACGATCAGCGATTAGACAACGTTGTGTTGATCACATTCTTTTATTGTACGGAGCAAAGACACCATCTCCGACGTCCCGCGCAACAATGATCTATAAATAGCCAGACGACTTCCGAGAACGGGCTCTTTCCTTGAAAACTTCCCTTCCATTGAAATGGTTGTGAGCATTTAATCAATGTGAGCGACTGTAGGCGAGGTAGATCGCCTTGAGTGAGGGATACTGCAGGTGACGTGTGAAGAGCATGTAGCCTTGCAAGTAAACATATACTAGTTGGACGAATATGCTTATGTTCAACGATTCATTGATGCATTCATGATTAGTTGATGAGGGAGGGAGAGGTGTCATTTTAGCTGTCAGAATCAGTTCGTTACCGTGCATGAGGAGATTCTTTGATTCCGATGATGACGATGATAATAATGATGACGATGATGATAATCCGGGCCCAGTTACCTGTCTGGAAGTGAGGTGTGTCTACATGATTGAGCGAAAGTGGCTGTTCACAGAAATGATCAAATGAATCCTGAGCGAAATGTCTATAAATAAACGGAAAGCGGGACAACAAGGGTCGGTATAACATTAATCTACATGACACACCTGTTACGAATACATGTCAAACACTAAATATTCCGCACGGCGACCCCAGTATAGCATGCAAAAACACACCACAATCATTCTATGCAAGTCCAAACAGTACAACAAAGGAACCCTCCCAAGGAATGGGTTCACCTGCACCTTCAGTCATCAGCTTCGAAGGTGACCTAATTACGGACGTCAACATTCCTACTTTCGATATAAAGACTGGCAGACATTTGCATTCATTGAAAAGCACAGAGCTACATTTGAGTAAGTAGAAGATTCACTTGTATTACACCCCTTCTTGATCCCCTTCCATGGTTCTATGCGCATTTTGGGACATGTGACATTGGCGGATCCAGAGGGGGGGATGGTTTTTTTTGCGTTGGCCGAGCCAATGGGGGTTTGAACACCCTGAACCACCCTGCCGATGTGTGACTGTGTCGAGAACGATACAGGTGTGTTACAGGGGATCGATGGTGTTCACGCTTATGCATATTACGGAGGCTAGGAGCGAATCGATTATAGTTATGGCGTGTTTGAAACAGATCCCTCAAACACCAATCTAAATACTTATCGTAATAGAAATATGATATATCTATATGTTAGTAATTACCTCGGACTACACGGAAACAACATGTGAGTTTCGCGGTATATAAACGTCGGAGGCGGAACTGTAGAAATCACCAGAGTCCATTGTCGTTGTAGTGTGTTATCTTTTGGGAATATGTAGCAAATCTTTATAAATTATTTTGAATTTGAAATTAAACTGTAAACCCGGAAGTAAAAACCGCTCAATGTATGGCCATGTCCTCTAAACTGATATATGGAGTCTATACACCTTCCGATATTCATAAAACGTGTAGCTCATGCATGGTAATGCGGATGTCATCCCGTGTTCATCTGTGGTGATTCACAACAGGGAGCGACATGAACACATCTTTGAACTACGTTTCATTCTTCCTACAAACGCATCATTCATTTTTTCTGTATATTTCTACCACTGTATCAATTATGTAGGGAGACAGAGTAAATACATTGTGTTCAGTGTGCAAAGAAGTATCGATGCAAAATTTACACATACGAGGTGTTAATGCAACATTTATGTAACCAATAGCTTAATGATAACACACCGTAATAGACATTAGAATAGGGGTGTTTCAATAACACTTCAGTTTCTAAGTACCAATCTTATACTTATTCATTTTATGCATGTTTCTAAGCATAATTTTCGCATAACAAAGAAATGAATTTCTTATTTCAATCTTTCTAAATTGTCGTCGATCCATTATTATTCTCAAATAATGTCCTTCTCTTCATAGCCTTGTAGGGACTGCTTCCACACACAGTAAAAGGTTCAGGATATAAATAACTCGGTTCTGTCTGAACTATTGTGCGAAGCAGCAGAGGATGTCTGATCTAGATCCGGGCACAACGAGTGGGGAAGATCTTGTGGAAGAACCCCAGCCTGCTGGCGCAGAAGGGGGCGTGGCACAACCACCAACTGCTCAACAACAAGGTGGGACAAAGTCCATTTATAAGGAACATAGCTTGAGTGAGTGAGTGAAGAAATATCGTCACATCGGCAATATTCAGCCATATCGTTACAATGACATATGTTGAGACAGGTGTACAAGACAATCGACAGGGTCAAGCTTGCACGGTGGCTCCAGGATATATAAATATCTCCACAACAAGTACGTCACCTGTACTGAATTAGGAGAAAAATACTGTTTACATTTTTTGGCATTCACTTTGAAGATGAGATAACCGTATTTCAATTTGGACCAAAGGGTTTTTAAGATAGAGTGTATCTTATTAAAAATGATATTACCTTACACGTCTAAAGTGTCTTAATATACACGCTTATACCATTCTCCAAAGTGTGTATGCATGTCCTTTCGTCGAGTTTTCTGGTCGATTGATTTGAAAAAAATAAATATTATAAATCATTGTCATTTGTTTGAAATACGTCATGACAATATATTGTTCCCTGTCGTGGCTTGAAACAAAATCAAAATCTAGCTGTTAACGATTATTTTGATTCTTTTAGCGGAGTGAGGCAGGGGTGCATTTTCAGTCCGTTGTTGTTTTCCTTATTTATCAATCTGCCTCATGGTGGAATGGAGAAATCGGATAGGTGTATCTTCATTTGCAGAGTTTTGGGAATTATATATTTTGCTGCATGTAGATGACCTGTGTTTATTTTACGATAGTGTTACTGGTTTGCAAAGGAAAATCAATTAATTGGTAAAATCTTGTCAAAGATGGGGATTGACTGTTAACGTTGACACAACAAGTCTTGGTTTTTCGAAATGGTGCCAAACTTAGGAAAAGTGGGTTTGTTTGTTTGAGGGTCAAAGATTGAAGATTTCAACGTATTGCAACTATTTAGGTTCGCTGTTTTCCAGTAAGCTTTCGTGATCAAAGTCTGTTCAAAATCGTGTCAATAAAGCTGCTAATGCTTTATCCTCATACAAACTGAGAAATATATTTCCAATAGTTCTCTTTAAAATATTTGATGTTTAGATAAAGCCAATTATATTATATGCATCAGAAATATGGGGTTATCAAAGGTGATCCATAATTGAACAATGTCATGTAAGGTTTTCCAAATTTGTAATGGGTTTGAGATATAAAGCTACTAATGTTGCTGTTTTAGCAGAGTGTGGTAGACTTTATATTTATTTTGATTCGTTGTTGAGAGTAATTAAATATTGGTTTAGATTGCTTGACATGGCCGTGGATAGGCACCCTAAACAGAGCTACCTTATGTTGTATAATTTAGATAAAGTTGGACGTTGAACGTGGAAGTATTATGTTAGATCTATCTTAAATTTAGTGGGTTCGGATTTGTTTAGGAGAACCAAGGTGTTGTTGGAGTCAAGGAGGCTTTTCTATTCAATTTTGAAACAAAGATAAGGAATTACCACGTTCAATCAATAATGGCTGAAAATAATTCATGTTCAACATTACATTTATATCTTAAAATATAACTGTGTTCTGTTTAGAAAAGTATCCTGTAAACATAAAATCAAAGAAGTAAGTGAGTGAGTTTAGTTTTACCCCGCACTCAGCAATATTCCAGCAATATAGCGGCGGTCTGTAAATAATCGAGTCTGGACCAGACAATGCAGTGATCAACAGCATGAGCATCTATCTGCGCAATTGGGACCCGATGACATGTGTCAACCAAGTCAGCGAGCCTGACCAAAAATCAAAGAAAATAGACGTAGGATTACTGTACTAAGAATTAGTGAGCTACCCATTTATTAACATATTGGAAGACGAAACGGTATTCAAGTATCGCCGTTGTAAGATATGTAAATCAAATTATGTAAAGGAGTTTTTATTAATGTCCAGTATATAAAGAATTACGTGTTAAATACTTTGAAAATGTACCTATGTACATCAATGAAGATGTCATGATCTATAATCTTCAAAATGATAATCCAATTCATTTAGTGTCCATCTCAGATTATGTTAAAGATGCCTTGATATTGCGCAATTCATTTGTCAGCAACTCATAAATGTATTTCATATGTTTGTACTTGGGCCGAATGCTTTTCTACTGAATAAAAGATTTATATAAAATCTAGCCCATGTTCACGTGTTCATGGGTTTTTCTTTTAGAGATAAGCAGTAAATCAATAACATCATCAACATAAAAATAGGAATATTGGTATTTTTATGATTGATATCTCATCAATATGTCAATGAATAGATACATCATTATTCATAATTTCAAAATTTACATATATCCCTAACTATTTTTGTCAAGTACAAGTGCAGAATGTGAACCTAATAATGAATGTGAACCTAATAATGACACACACATGCAGTCAGGAATGAAATTGTTTCACTGTATTGTGTGATATTGTTCTTACACTGATATTTAGTTACATATAACTCCAGTCTGTTTACTTCCAATCAGATTCATCATGCTGAGTTCAAGATGGAATTAAATTGTTGCTTAGGATGTCCTTCCCCCACTCACCACCTGAGGTTATTGACAGCAATGTGACATGTGACCGGGGTTTATCTCAATACACAATAATGCTGTATTGTCTTTATCAGGGCAAGAGGGGGGTAGATGTGACCTGACCCCAGATGTGTCCCCGTCTCCAAGACATGAAAGGTTTAGAAGTTCCAACCAGATTGAAAATTGGATACTCGTGAGCAGAGGTACTTTTCTCCGATTCTGATATTAATGTTGTTCGAATTTGTATCAAGTATTTCACATCCTAAGTTAACGAAGTCAAATAGCCTCGTATACACACGCACACACACTTGCACACACACACACACACACAGAGTGAGAGACTCACACACAGAGAGAGTGAGAGAGACTCACATACAGAGAGAGTGAGAGAGAGACTCACATACAGAGAGAGTGAGAGAGAGACTCACATACAGAGAGAGTGAGAGAGAGACTCACATACAGAGACAGTGAGATAGAGACTCACATACAGAGAGAGTGAGAGAGAGACACACATACAGAGAGAGTGAGAGAGAGACTCACATACAGAGACAGTGAGATAGAGACTCACATACAGAGAGAGTGTGAGAGAGAGAGAGAGAGAGAGAGAGAGTGAGAGACTCACATACAGAGAGAGCGAGAGGGAGACTAACACACAGAGAGGGTGAGAGTGAGACTCAGGCACAGAGACAGTGAGAGAGAGACACATACAGAGAGAGTGAGAGAGAGACTCACATACAGAGAGAGTGTGAGAGAGACTCACAGAGAGAGAGAGTGAGAGAGACTCACATACAGAGAGAGTGAGAGAGAGACTCACATACAGAGAGAGTGAGACAGAGACTCACATACAGAGAGAGTGAGAGAGAGACTCACATACAGAGAGAGTGAGAGAGAGACTCACATACAGAGAGAGTGAGAGAGAGACTCACATACAGAGAGAGTGAGAGAGAGACACAGAGAGAGAGAGTGAGAGAGTGACTCACATACAGAGAGAGTGTGAGAGAGACTCACATACAGAGAGAGTGAGACAGAGACTCACATACAGAGAGTGAGAGAGAGACTCACATACAGAGAGAGTGAGATACTCACATACAGAAAGAGCGAGAGAGCTGCTCACATACAGAGAGAGTGAGAGAGAGACTCACATACAGAGAGAGTGAGAGACTCAGACACAGAGAGAGAGAGACTCATATACAGACAGAGTCAGAGAGAGACTCACATACAGAGAGAGTGAGAGAGAGACTCACACAAAGAGAGAGTGAGAGAGAGACTCACATACAGAGAGAGTGAGAGATACTCACATACAGAGAGAGTGAGAGATACTCACCTACAGAGAGAGTGAGAGACTCAGACAGAGAGAGAGTGAGAGAGATAGACTCACATACAGAGAGTCAGAGAGAGACTCACATACAGAGAGAGTGAGAGAGAGACTCACATACAGAAAGAGCGAAAGAGAGAATCACATTCAGTGAGAGAGAGACTCACATGCAGAGAGAGTGACAGACTCAGACACAGAGTGAGAGAGAGACTCGCACACAGAGAGTGAGAGTGAGACTCAGACAGAGAGACTGAGAGAGAGACACATACAGAGAGAGTGAGAGACAGACACTGACATACAGAGAGAGTGAGAGAGAGACTCACACTCAGAGAGAGTGAGAGACAGACACTGACACACAGAGAGTGAGAGAGAGACTCACACTCAGAGAGAGTGAGAGACAGACTCACACACAGAGAGAGTGCGAGACTCACATACAGAGAGAGTGAGAGTGAGACTTAGACACACAGAGAGTGAGAGAGACACATACAGAGAGAGTGAGAGAGAGACTCACATACAGAGAGAGTGTGAGAGAGACTCACACACAGAGAGAGTAAGGGAGAGACCCACATACGGAGAGAGTGAGAGAGAGACTAAGACACAGAGAGAGTGAGAGAGAGACTCACATACAGAGAGAGTGTGAGAGAGACTCAGATACAGAGAGTGAGAGAGAGATTCACATACAGAGAGAGTGAGAGAGAGACTCACATACAGAGAGAGTGAGAGACAGACTCACATACAGAGAGAGTGAGAGAGAGACTCAGAGAAAGTGAGAGAGACTCACATACAGAGAGAGTGAGAGAGACTCACATACAGAGAAAGTGTGAGAGACTCACATAGAGACAGAGTGAGAGAGAGAATCACACACAGAGTGAGAGAGAGACTCACATACAGAGAGTGAGAGACTCAGAGACAGAGAGAGTGAGAGAGAGACTCACATACACAGAGAGAGAGAGAGACAGAGAGAGAGAGACTCACATACACAGAGAGTGAGAGAGAGACTCACATACAGAGAGAGTGAGAGAGAGACTCACATACAGAGAGATTGAGAGAGAGACTCAGACACAGAGAGAGTGAGAGAGAGACTCACAGAGAGAGTGAAAGAGACTCACATACAGAGAGAGTGAGAGAGACTCAGACACAAAGAGACTGCGAGAGAGACACTCACAGACAGAAAGAACGAGAGAGAGAATCACATTCAGAGAGAGTGAGAGAGAGATTCACATACAGAGAGAGTGAGAGACTCAGACACAGAGAGAGTGAGAGAGAGACACATACAGAGAGAGTAAGAGAGAGACTCACAAACAGAGAGAGAGAGAGAGAGACTCACATACAGAGAGTGAGAGAGAGACTCACATACAGAGAGAGTGAGAGAGACTCAGATACACAGAGGAGAGAGAGGAGGCTCACATAGAGACAGACTGAGACAGAGACTGACATACAGACAGAGTGAGAGAGAGAATCACTCACAGAGTGAGAGAGAGACTCACATACAGAGAGTGAGAGACTCAGACACAGAGAGAGTGAGAGAGAGACTCACATACACAGAGAGTGAGAGAGAGACTCGCATACAGAGAGAGTGAGAGAGAGACACATACAGAGAGAGGGAGAGAGACACTGACATACAGACAGAGTTAGAGAGAGACTCACACTCAGAGAGTGAGAGAGAGACTCACACAGAGAGAGAGAGTGCGAAACTCACATACACAGAGAGTGAGAGTGAGACTTAGAGACACAGAGAGAGAGAGAGACACATACAGAGAGAGTGGGAGAGAAACTCACACACAGAGAGAGTGTGAGAAAGACTCACATACAGAGAGAGAGAGACTCACATACAGAGAGAGTGAGAGAGATACTCACATACAGAGAGAGTCAGAGAGAGACTCAGACAGAGAGAGTGAGAGAGTGACTCACATACAGAGAGAGTGAGAGAGACTCACAGAAAGAGTGAAAGAGACTCACATACAGAGAGAGTGAGAGAGACTCAGACACAGAGAGAGTGAGAGAGAGACTCACATACAGAGAGAGTGAGAGAGAGACTCACAGAATCAGAGAGTGTGAGAGAGACTCACATTCAGAAAGTGAGAGAGAGATTCACATACAGAGAGAGTGAGAGAGAGACTCACATACAGAAAGAGCGAGAGAGACTCAGACACAAAGAGACTGCGAGAGAGAGACTCACATACAGAGAGTGAGAGAGAGACTCACAGACAGAAAGTGAGAGAGAGACTCACACACAGAGAGAGTGAGAGAGAGACTCACACACAGAGAGAGAGAGAGACTCACACACAGAGAGAGTGAGAGAGAGACATACAGAGAGAGTGAGAGAGAGACTCACAAACAGAGAGAGAGAGAGAGAGACTCACATACAGAGAGAGTGAGAGAGAGACTCACATACAGACAGAGTGAGAGAGAGACTCACACACACAGAGAGTGAGAGAGAGACTCACATACACAGAGAGTGAGAGAGAGACTCACATACAGAGAGAGTGAGGGAGAGACTCACACACAGTGAGAGAGAGACTAACATACAGAGATAGTGAGAGCGACTGAAATACAGAGAAAGTGACAGAGACTCACATACAGAGAGAGTGAGAGAGACTCAAACAGAGAGAGTGAGAGAGAGAGACTCACATACAGAGAGAGTGAGAGAGACTCACAGAGAGAGAGTGAGAGAGACTCACATACAGAGAGTGAGAGACAGACTCACATACAGAGAGAGTGAGACAGAGACTCACAGAAAAAGCGAGAGAGAGAATCACACTCAGAGAGAGTGAGAGAGAGACTCACATATAGAGAGAGTGAGAGAGAGACTCACACTCAGAGAGAGTTAGAGAGAGACTCACACTGAGAGAGAGTGGAAAGGCTCACATACACAGAGAGTGAGAGTGAGACCTAGACACACAGAGAGTGAGAGAGAGACACATACAGAGAGAGTGAGAGAGAAACTCACATACAGAGAGATTGAGACAGAGACTCACATACAGAGAGTGAGAGATAGACTCACATACAGAGAGAGTGAGAGACTCACATACAGAAAGAGCGAGAGAGCTGCTCACATACAGAGAGAGTGAGAGAGAGACTCACATACAGAGAGAGTGAGAGACTCAGACACAGAGTGAGAGAGAGACTCACATACAGACAGAGTCATAGGGAGACTCACATACAGAGAGAGTGAGAGAGAGACCCACACAAAGAGAGAGTGAGAGAGAGACTCACATACAGAGAGAGTGAGAGATACTCACATGCAGAGAGAGTGAGAGAGACTCACCTACAGAGAGAGTGAGAGAGTCTCAGACAGAGAGAGAGTGAGAGAGAGAGACTCACATACAGAGAGAGTGAGAGAGACTCACAGATAGAGAGAGTGAGAGAGACTCACATACAGAGAGTCAGAGAGAGACTCACATACAGAGAGAGTGAGACAGAGACTCACATACAGAAAGAGTGAGAGAGAGAATCACATTCAGAGTGAGAGAGAGACTCACATACAGAGAGAGTGACAGACTCAGACACAGAGTGAGAGAGAGACTTGCACACAGAGAGTGAGAGTGAGACTCAGACAGAGTGAAACTGAGAGAGAGACACATACAGAGAGAGTGAGACAGACACTGACATACAGAGAGAGTGAGAGAGAGACTCACACTCAGAGAGAGTGAGAGAGAGACTCACACACAGAGAGAATGCGAGACTCACATACAGAGAGAGCGAGAGAGGAGACTCAGATACACAGAGAGAGAGAGAGACTCACATACAGAGAGAGAGGGGACTCAGAGAGAGACTCACATACAGAGAGAGAGAGAGAGAGACTCACATACAGAGAGAGTGAGAGAGAGACTCACATACAGAGAGAGTGAGAGACTCACATACAGAGAGTGAGAGAGAGAGACTCACATACACAGAGAGTGAGAGAGACTCACATACAGAGAGAGTGAGAGAGACTCACTCAGATACACAGAGTGAGAGAGACTCACACACACAGAGAGAGAGAGAGAGAGACTGACAGAGAGAGTGAGAGAGAGACTCACATACAGAGAGAGTGAGAGAGACTCAAACAGAGAGAGTGAGAGAGAGAGACTCACATACAGAGAGAGTGAGAGAGACTCACAGAGAGAGAGAGTGAGAGACTCACATACAGAGAGTGAGAGACAGACTCACATACAGAGAGAGTGAGAGAGAGACTCACATACACAGAGGTGAGAGAGAGAGACTCACACACAGAGAGAGTGAGAGAGAGACTCAGATACAGAGAGAGGAGAGAGACTCACACTACAGAGAGAGTTAGGAGAGAGACTCACACTGAGAGAGAGAGTGAGAGAGGACTCACATACAGAGAGAGAGAGAGACCTCACACACAGAGAGAGTGAGAGAGAGACTCAGATACAGAGAGAGAGAGAGAGAGAGACTCACATACAGAGAGAGTGAGAGAGAGACTCACATACAGAGAGTGAGAGAGAGACTCACACACAGAGAGAGTGAGAGACTCACATACAGAGAGAGCGAGAGAGCTGCTCACATACAGAGAGTGAGAGAGAGACTCACATACAGAGAGAGTGAGGAGAGAGACTCAGACACAGAGTGAGAGAGAGACTCACATACACAGACAGAGTCAGAGGGAGACTCACATAGAGAGAGAGAGAGAGACCCACACACAGAGAGAGGAGAGAGAGACTCACACACAGAGAGTGAGAGAGACTTCACATGCAGAGAGAGGAGAGAGACTCACACACACAGAGAGGAGTGAGGAGGAGAGAGACTCAGACAGAGAGAGAGTGAGAGAGAGAGACTCACATACAGAGAGAGTGAGAGAGACTCACAGATAGAGAGAGTGAGAGAGACTCACATACAGAGAGTCAGAGAGAGACTCACATACAGAGAGAGTGAGACAGAGACTCACATACAGAAAGAGTGAGAGAGAGAATCACATTCAGTGAGAGAGAGACTCACATACAGAGAGAGTGACAGACTCAGACACAGAGTGAGAGAGAGACTTGCACACAGAGAGTGAGAGTGAGACTCAGACAGAGTGAAACTGAGAGAGAGACACATACAGAGAGAGTGAGACAGACACTGACATACAGAGAGAGTGAGAGAGAGACTCACACTCAGAGAGAGTGAGAGAGAGACTCACACACAGAGAGAATGCGAGACTCACATACAGAGAGAGCGAGAGGGAGACTTAGACACACAGAGAGTGAGAGAGAGACACATACAGAGAGAGTGAGAGAGAGACTCACATACAGAGAGAGTGTGAGAGAGACTCACATACAGAGAGAGTGAGAGACTCACATACAGAGAGAGTAAGAGAGAGACCCACATACGGAGAGAGTGAGAGAGAGACTCAGACACAGAGAGAGTGAGAGAGAGACTCACACACAGACAGAGAATGAGAGACTCACATACAGAGAGAGCGAGAGAGAGACTCAGACACAGAGAGTGAGAGAGAGAGAGACACACATACAGAGAGAGTGAGAGAGAGACTCACATACAGAGAGAGTGTGAGAGAGACTCACATACAGAGAGAGTGAGAGAGAGACTCACACAGAGAGGAGAGAGAGAGACTCACATACAGAGAGTGAGAGAGAGACTCAGACACAGAGAGTGTGAGAGAGACTCAGATACAGAGAGTGAGAGAGAGAGATTCACATACAGAGAGAGTGAGAGAGAGACTCACACACAGAGTGAGAGAGACTCACATACAGAGAGTGGGAGACTCAGACACAGAGAGAGTGAGAGAGAGACTCACATACAGAGAGAGTGAGAGACTCACATACAGAGAGAGTGAGAGAGAGACTCACATACAGAGACAGTGAGAGAGAGACTCAGACACAGAGAGGGTGAGAGGGAGACTCACAGAGAGAGTGAAAAAGACTCACAAACAGAGAGAGTGAGAGAGACTCAGACACAGAGAGACTGAGAGAGAGAGACTCACATACAGAGAGTGAGAGAGAGACTCACATACAGAAAGAGCGAGAGAGAGAATCACATTCAGAGAGAGTGAGAGACTCACATACAGAGAGAGTGAGAGAGACTCAGACACAGAGAGAGTGAGAGAGAGACACACACAGAGAGAGAGAGAGAGAGACTCACAAACAGAGAGAGTGAGAGAGAGATTCACATACAGAGAGAGTGAGAGAGAGACTCACATGCAGAGAGAGTGAGAGACAGACTCACATACAGAGAGAGTGAGAGAGAGACTCAGAGAGAGTGTGAGAGAGACTCACATACAGAGAGAGTGAGAGAGCCTCACATACAGAGAAAGTGAGAGAGAGGCTCACATAGAGACAGACTGAGACAGACTCACATACAGACAGAGTGAGAGAGAGAATCACTCACAGAGTGAGAGAGAGACTCACATACAGAGAGTGAGAGACTCAGACACAGAGAGAGTGAGAGAGAGACTCACATACACAGAGAGTGAGAGACTCACATACAGAGAGAGTGAGAGAGAAACTCACATACAGAGAGAGTGTGAGAGAGACTCACACAGAGACAGAGTGAGAGACTCACATACAGAGAGAGTGAGAGAGAGACTCCCATACAGAGAGATTGAGAGAGAGACTCAGACACAGAGAGGGTGAGAGGGAGACTCACAGAGAGAGTGAAAGAGACTCACATACAGAGAGAGTGAGAGAGACTCAGACACAGAGAGACTGCGAGAGAGAGACTCACATACAGAGAGTGAGAGAGAGACTCACATACAGAAAGAGCGAGAGAGAGAATCACATTCAGAGAGAGTGAGAGAGAGATTCACATACAGAGAGAGTGAGAGACTCAGACACAGAGAGAGTGAGAGAGAGACACATACAGAGAGAGTAAGAGAGAGACTCACAAACAGAGAGAGAGTGAGAGAGAGATTCACATACAGAGAGAGTGA
The DNA here is from genome assembly GCF_003918875.1 of Haliotis rubra. Taxonomy (NCBI): domain Eukaryota; kingdom Metazoa; phylum Mollusca; class Gastropoda; order Lepetellida; family Haliotidae; genus Haliotis; species Haliotis rubra. The sequence goes on along the minus strand of NW_025765461.1, from coordinate 42,625 downwards.
GAGAGAGACTCACATGCAGAGAGAGTGAGAGACAGACTCACATACAGAGAGAGTGAGAGAGAGACTCAGAGAGAGTGTGAGAGAGACTCACATACAGAGAGAGTGAGAGAGCCTCACATACAGAGAAAGTGAGAGAGAGGCTCACATAGAGACAGACTGAGACAGACTCACATACAGACAGAGTGAGAGAGAGAATCACTCACAGAGTGAGAGAGAGACTCACATACAGAGAGTGAGAGACTCAGACACAGAGAGAGTGAGAGAGAGACTCACATACACAGAGAGTGAGAGAGAGACTCAGCATACAGAGAGAGTGAGAGAGAGACTCACATACAGAGAGAGAGGAGAGAGACACTGACATACAGAGAGAGTGAGAGAGACTCACACTCAGAGAGAGTGAGAGAGAGACTCACACACAGAGAGAGTGCGAGACACACATACACAGAGAGTGAGAGTGAGACTTAGACACACAGACAGTGAGAGAGAGACACATACAGAGAGAGTGATAGAGAAACTCACATACAGAGAGAGTGTGAGAAAGACTCACACACAGAGAGAGTGAGAGACTCACATACAGAGAGAGTGAGAGAGAGACTCACATACAGAGAGAGTGAGAGAGACTCACACACAGAGAGAGAGAGAGAGAGACTCACACACAGAGAGAGTGAGAGTGAGACTCAGACACAGAGAGAGTGAGAGAGAGACTCACATACTGAGAGAGTGAGAGAGAGACTCACACACACAGAGAGAGAGAGAGACTCACATACAGAGAGTGAGAGAGACGCACAGATACACAGAGAGAGTGAGAGAGAGAGACTCAGGCACACAGAGAGAGAGAGAGAGAGACTCACACACAGAGAGAGAGAGGCTCAGATACACAGAGTGAGAGAGACTCACACAGAGAGAGAGTGAGACAGAGACTCACATACGGAAAGAGCGAGAGAGAGACTCACATTGAGAGAGAGTGAGAGAGAGACTCACATACAGAGAGAGTGAGAGAGAGACTCAGACACAGAGAGTGAGAGAGAGAGACTCACATACAGAGAGAGAGAGGAGACTCACAGACACAGAGAGTGAGAGAGAGACTCACATACAGAGAGAGAGAGAGAGACTCACATACAGAGAGAGAGAGAGAGACTCACACACAGAGAGTGAGAGAGAGACTCACATACAGAGAGTGAGAGAGAGACTCAGACACAGAGAGAGAGAGAGAGACTCACACACACAGAGAGAGAGAGAGACTCAGATGAACAGAGAGAGTGAGAGAGAGACTCACATACAGAGAGAGTGAGAGAGAGACTCACACACACACAGAGAGAGTGAGAGAGACTCAGATACAGAGAGAGTCAGAGGGAGACTCAGATACAGAGAGAGTGAGAGAGACTCACATACACAGAGAGTGAGAGAGAGAGCTCACATACAGAGAGAGAGAGAGAGAGACTCAGATACAGAGAGAGTGAGAGAGACTCCACACACAGAGAGAGTGAGAGAGACTCACACACAGAGAGTGAGAGAGAGACTCACACACAGAGAGTGAGAGAGAGACTCACATACAGAGAGAGTGAGAGAGAGACTCACATACAGAGAGAGAGAGAGAGAGACTCACATACACAGAGAGTGAGAGAGAGACTCACATACAGAGAGAGAGAGAGAGACTCACACACAGAGAGAGTGAGAGAGAGACTCAGATACACAGAGAGAGAGACTCACATACAGAGAGTGAGAGAGAGACTCACATACAGAGAGAGAGAGAGAGACTCACACACAGAGAGAGAGTGAGAGGCTCACATACAGAGAGAGTGAGAGAGACTCACACACAGGGAGAGTGAGAGAGAGACTCACATACAGAGAGAGTGAGAGAGACTCACACACAGAGAGAGAGAGACTCACACACAGAGAGAGAGGACTCACATAGAGAGACTCAGAGACAGAGAGAGTGAGTGAGAGAGAGACTCAGATACAGAGTGGAGAGACAGACTCACACACACAGAGTGAGAGAGACTCACACACAGAGAGAGTGAGAGAGAGACTCACATACAGAGAGAGTGAGAGAGACTCACATACAGAGAGAGTGAGAGAGAGACTCAGATACACAGAGAGAGAGAGAGACTCACATACAGAGAGAGTGAGAGAGAGACTCACATACAGAGAGAGGAGAGAGAGACTCACACAGAGAGAGAGAGAGAGAGACTCAGACACAGAGAGTGAGAGAGGAGTCGACTGAGAGAGAGACTCACAACACAGAGAGAGAGAGAGAGACTCAGATACAGAGAGAGTGAGAGAGAGACTCAGATACAGAGAGAGAGAGAGAGACTCACATACAGAGAGAGTGAGAGAGAGACTCACATACAGAGAGATTGAGAGAGAGACTCACATACAGAGAGAGTGAGAGAGAGACTCAGATACAGAGAGAGTGAGAGGAGAGACTCACACACACACAGAGAGAGTGAGAGAGACTCAGATACAGAGAGAGAGAGAGAGAGACTCACATACAGAGAGTGAGAGAGAGACTCAGACACACAGAGAGTGAGAGGGAGACTCAGATACAGAGAGAGTGAGAGGGAGACTCACACACAGAGAGAGTGAGAGAGACTTCAGATACAGAGAGAGAGAGAGAGACTCACATACAGAGAGAGGAGAGAGAGACTCACACACAGAGAGAGTGAGAGAGAGACTCAGACACACAGAGAGAGAGAGAGAGACTCACACACAGAGAGTGAGAGAGAGAGACTCACATACAGAGAGAGTGAGAGAGAGACTCACACAGAGAGAGAGAGAGAGACTCACATACAGAGAGTGAGAGAGAGAGACTCTCACATACAGAGAGAGTGAGAGAGACTCACACACAGAGAGAGAGAGAGAGACTCACATACAGAGAGAGTGAGAGAGACTCACACACAGAGAGAGAGAGAGCCAGAGACTCACATACAGAGTGAGAGAGAGAGAGAGACACACATTGAGAGAGAGTGAGAGAGACTCACATACAGAGAGAGTGAGAGAGAGACTCAGACACAGAGTGAGAGAGAGACTCACATACAGAGAGAGTGAGAGGAGACTCACATACAGAGAAAGTGAGAGAGAGACTCACACACAGAGAGAGAGAGAGAGAGACTCACATACAGAGAGAGTGAGAGAGGAGACTCACACACAGAGAGGAGAGAGACTCACATACAGAGAGAGAGAGACACTCAGACACAGAGAGTGAGAGAGAGACTCACATACACAGAGAGTGAGAGAGAGACTCAGATACAGAGAGAGAGAGAGAGACTCACACACAGAGAGAGAGAGAGAGACCTCAGAGACAGAGAGTGAGAGAGACTCACATACAGAGAGAGTGAGAGGAGACTCAGACACAGAGAGAGAGAGTGAGAGAGGAGAGAGAGACTCACATACAGAGAGAGAGAGAGAGACTCACACACAGAGAGAGTGAGGAGAGAGACTCAGATACACAGAGTGAGAGAGAGACTCACATACAGAGAGAGTGAGAGAGACTCACACATACAGAGAGAGAGAGAGAGAGACTCACATACAGAGAGAGAGAGAGAGACTCACATACAGAGAGAGTGAGAGAGAGACTCAGACACAGAGAGAGTGAGAGAGAGACTCACATACACAGAGAGTGAGAGAGAGACTCAGATACAGAGAGAGAGAGAGAGACTCAGATACAGAGAGAGAGAGAGAGGGACTCAGGACACAGAGAGAGTGAGAGAGAGAGACTCACATACACAGAGTGAGAGAGAGACTCACATACAGAGAGAGTGAGAGAGAGACTCACACACAGAGAGAGAGAGAGAGACTCACATACAGAGAGAGTGAGAGAGACTCACACACAGAGAGAGAGAGAGAGAGACTCACATACAGAGAGAGTGAGAGAGAGACTCACATACAGAGAGTGAGAGAGAGACTCACATACAGAGAGAGTGAGAGAGAGACTCTCAGATACAGAGAGAGAGAGAGAGACTCAGATACAGAGAGAGTGAGAGAGACTCACACACAGAGAGAGAGAGAGACTCAGATACAGAGAGAGAGAGGGAGACTCACATGCAGAGAGAGAGAGAGACTCACATACAGAGAGAGTGAGAGAGAGACTCACACACAGAGAGAGTGAGAGAGAGACACATACAGAGAGAGTGAGAGAGAGACTCACATACAGATAGAGTGAGAGAGAGACTCAGACACAGAGAGAGAGAGAGAGAGACTCAGACACAGAGAGTGAGAGAGAGACTCACATACAGAGAGAGTGAGAGAGAGACTCACACACAGAGAGTGAGAGAGAGACTCACACACAGAGAGAGAGAGAGACTCACACACAGAGAGAGAGAGAGAGAGACTCAGATACACAGTGTGAGAGAGAGAGACTCACACACAGAGAGAGAGAGAGAGAGACTCACATACAGAGAGAGTGAGAGAGAGACTCACACACAGAGAGAGTAGAGAGAGACACACAGAGAGAGTGAGAGAGAGACTCAGACACAGAGAGAGAGAGAGAGACTCACACACAGAGAGAGAGAGAGACTCTCACATACACAGAGAGTGAGAGAGAGACTCACATACACAGAGAGAGAGAGATTCATAGAGAGAGACTCACATACAGAGAGAGTGAGAGAGAGACTCAGATACAGAGAGTGAGAGAGAGACTCACACACAGAGAGAGGGAGAGAGAGACTCACACAGAGAGAGTGAGAGAGAGACTCACACACAGAGAGAGAGAGAGAGACTCAGATACAGAGAGAGAGAGAGACCTCACACACAGAGAGAGAGAGAGAGACTCAGATACAGAGAGAGAGTGAGAGACTCACATACACAGAGAGTGAGAGAGAGAGACTCACACACAGAGAGAAGAGAGAGAGAGACTCAGATACAGAGAGAGTGAGAGAGAGACTCACATACAGAGAGAGTGAGAGAGAGACCAGATACACAGTGTGAGAGAGGGAGACTCACACACAGAGAGAGAGAGAGAGAGACTCAGATACAGAGAGTGAGAGAGAGACTCACACACAGAGAGAGAGAGAGAGAGACTCAGATACAGAGAGACTCAGAGAGAGAGAGAGACTCACACACAGAGAGAGTGAGAGAGGAGACTCAGATACAGAGAGAGAGAGAGAGACTCACACAGAGACTAGATAGAGAGAGACTCAGAGGGAGAGACTCAGATACAGAGAGAGTGAGAGAGAGACTCACATACAGAGAGAGAGAGAGAGACTCACACACAGAGAGAGGGTGAGAGAGAGACTCACACACAGAGAGTGAGAGAGAGACTCACACACACAGAGAGAGTGAGAGAGACTCAGATACAGAGAGAGTGAGAGAGAGACTCACACACAGAGAGAGAGAGGGAGACTCAGATACAGAGAGAGAGAGAGACTCCACACACAGAGAGAGTGAGAGAGAGACTCAGATACACAGAGTGAGAGAGAGACTCACACACAGAGAGAGTGAGAGAGAGACTCACACACACAGTGTGAGAGAGAGACTCACACACAGAGAGAGAGAGAGAGACTCAGACACAGAGAGTGAGAGAGAGACTCACACACAGAGAGAGTGAGAGGAGAGACACACACAGAGAGAGGAGAGAGACTCACACACAGAGAGAGAGGAGAGAGAGACTCAGACACAGAGAGTGAGAGAGACTCACATACAGAGAGAGTGAGAGAGAGAGACTCAGACACAGAGAGAGTGAGAGAGAGACTCAGACACAGAGAGAGAGAGAGAGAGACTCAGATACACAGAGAGTGAGAGAGAGACTCACACACAGAGAGAGTGAGAGAGAGACTCAGATACAGAGAGTGAGAGAGGAGACCACACACACAGAGAGAGTGAGAGAGAGACCTCAGATACAGAGAGTGAGAGGAGAGACTCACACACAGAGAGAGAGAGAGAGAGACTCAGATACAGAGAGAGAGAGAGACTGAGACAGAGACTCACACAGAGAGAGAGTGAGAGAGAGACTCAGATACACAGAGAGGAGAGAGAGACTCACACACAGAGAGAGTGAGAGAGAGACTCACACACAGAGAGTGAGAGAGAGACTCAGACACAGAGAGAGTGAGAGAGAGAGACTCAGATACAGAGAGTGAGAGAGAGACTCACATACAGAGAGAGAGAGAGAGACTCAGATACAGAGAGAGTGAGAGAGAGACTCACACACACAGAGAGAGAGAGAGACTCACATACAGAGAGAGTGAGAGAGAGACTCAGACACAGAGAGAGAGTGAGAGGGAGACTCTGACACACAGAGAGAGTGAGAGAGAGACTCAGATACAGAGAGAGAGAGAGAGACTCACACACAGAGAGAGTGAGAGAGAGACTCAGATACAGAGAGAGTGAGAGAGAGACTCAGACACAGAGAGAGAGAGAGAGAGACTCACACACAGAGAGAGGAGAGAGAGACTCACACACACAGAGAGAGAGAGAGAGACTCAGATACAGAGAGTGAGAGAGAGACTCACACACAGAGTGAGAGAGAGAGATAGATAGAGAGAGACATGAGTGAGAGATCACATACAGAGAGAGAGAGACTCACACACAGAGAGAGAGAGAGGAGACTCAGATACAGAGAGTGAGAGAGAGACTCACACACAGAGAGAGAGAGAGAGAGAGACTCAGATACAGAGAGAGAGAGAGAGAGACTCACACAGAGAGAGTGAGAGAGAGACTCAGATACACAGAGTGAGAGAGAGACTCACACACAGAGAGAGTGAGAGAGAGACTCAGATACAGAGAGAGAGAGAGAGACTCACACACACAGAGAGAGAGAGAGAGAGACCTCAGATACAGAGAGTGAGAGAGAGACTCACACACAGAGAGTGTGAGAGGGAGACTCAGACACAGAGAGAGAGAGAGAGACTCACACAGAGAGAGAGAGAGAGACTCAGACACAGAGAGAGAGAGAGAGACTCACACACAGAGAGAGAGAGAGAGACTCACACATACAGAGAGAGTGAGAGAGAGACTCAGATACAGAGAGAGTGAGAGAGAGAGACTCACATACAGAGAGAGAGAGAGAGAGACTCAGATACAGAGAGTGAGAGAGAGACTCACACACAGAGAGTGAGAGAGAGACTCAGATACAGAGAGTGAGAGAGAGACTCACACACAGAGAGAGAGAGAGAGAGACTCACATACAGAGAGAGAGTGAGAGACTCACATACAGAGTGAGAGAGAGAGACTCAGATACAGAGAGAGTGAGAGAGAGAGACTCACATACAGAGAGAGTGAGAGAGAGACTCAGATACAGAGAGAGAGTGAGAGAGACTCAGACACACAGAGAGTGAGAGAGAGACTCAGATACAGAGAGAGTGAGAGAGAGACTCACACACAGAGAGAAAGTGAGAGAGAGACTCAGATACAGAGAGTGAGAGAGAGACTCACATACAGAGAGAGTGAGAGAGAGACTCAGATACAGAGAGAGAGAGAGAGACTCACATACAGAGAGAGAGAGAGAGACTCAGATACAGAGAGTGAGAGAGAGACTCACACACAGAGAGTGAGAGGGAGACTCAGATACAGAGAGTGAGAGAGACTCACACACAGAGAGTGAGAGAGAGACTCAGATACAGAGAGTGAGAGAGAGACTCACACACAGAGAGTGAGAGAGAGAGACTCAGATACAGAGAGAGAGAGAGAGACTCACACACAGAGAGAGTGAGAGAGAGACCTCAGATACAGAGAGTGAGAGAGACTCACACACAGAGAGAGAGAGAGAGACTCAGATACAGAGAGAGTGAGAGAGAGACTCAGATACAGAGAGAGAGTGAGAGAGAGACAGATACAGAGAGAGTGAGAGAGAGACTCACACACACAGAGTGAGAGAGAGAGACTCAGATACAGAGAGAGTGAGAGAGACTCAGATACAGAGAGAGTGAGAGAGAGACTCACATACAGAGAGTGAGAGAGAGACTCCACACACAGAGAGTGAGAGAGACTCAGATACAGAGAGTGAGAGAGAGACTCACACACAGAGAGAGTGAGAGACAGACTCAGATACAGAGAGAGTGAGAGAGAGAGACTCAGATACAGAGAGTGTGAGAGAGAGACTCAGACACAGAGAGAGTGAGAGAGAGACTCAGATACAGAGAGTGAGAGAGAGACTCAGATACAGAGAGAGAGAGAGAGACTCAGATACAGAGAGAGTGAGAGAGAGACTCAGATACACAGAGTGAGAGAGAGAGACTCACACACAGAGAGAGTGAGAGAGAGACTCAGATACAGAGAGAGTGAGAGAGAGACTCACATACAGAGAGAGTGAGAGAGACTCTCAGAGAGAGAGAGAGAGAGACTCAGACACACAGAGAGTGAGAGAGAGACTCACACACAGAGAGAGAGTGAGAGAGAGACTCAGATACAGAGAGTGAGAGAGAGAGACTCAGATACAGAGAGAGAGAGAGAGACTCAGATACAGAGAGAGAGAGAGAGACTCAGATACAGAGAGAGTGAGAGAGAGACTCAGATACACAGAGAGAGTGAGAGAGAGACTCAGATACAGAGAGAGAGTGAGAGAGAGACTCATACACAGAGAGAGTGAGAGAGAGACTCAGATACAGAGAGAGAGAGAGAGAGACTCACATACAGAGAGAGTGAGAGAGAGAGACTCAGATACAGAGAGAGTGAGAGAGAGACTCACACACAGAGAGAGAGTGAGAGAGAGACTCACATACAGAGAGAGTGAGAGAGAGACTCACATACAGAGAGTGAGAGAGAGACTCACATACAGAGAGAGTGAGAGAGAGAGACTCACATACAGAGAGAGTGAGAGAGAGACTCACATACAGAGAGAGTGAGAGAGAGACTCACACACAGAGAGAGTGAGAGAGACTCACATACAGAGAGAGTGAGAGAGAGACTCACACAGAGAGAGTGAGAGAGAGACTCACATACAGAGAGAGAGAGAGAGACCCACACACACAGAGTGAGAGAGAGACAGACAGACACAGAGAGAGAGAGAGAGACTCACACACAGAGAGTGAGAGAGAGAGACTCAGATACAGAGAGAGGAGAGAGAGACTCACACACAGAGAGTGAGAGAGAGACCCACATACAGAGAGTGAGAGAGAGACTCAGACACAGAGAGAGAGAGAGAGAGACTCAGATACACAGAGAGTGAGAGAGACTCTCACACACAGAGAGAGAGAGAGACTCAGATTACAGAGAGAGTGAGAGAGACTCACATGCAGAGAGAGAGAGAGAGAGAGACTCACACACAGAGAGTGAGAGAGACTCACATACAGAGAGAGTGAGAGAGAGACTCAGATACAGAGAGTGAGAGAGAGAGACTCAGATACAGAGAGAGAGAGAGAGAGACTCACACACAGAGAGTGAGAGAGAGACTCAGATACAGAGAGAGAGAGAGAGACTCACATACAGAGAGAGAGAGAGAGAGACTCAGATACACAGAGTGAGAGAGAGACTCACACACAGAGAGAGAGAGAGACTCACACACACAGAGTGAGAGAGAGACTCAGATACAGAGAGAGGAGAGAGAGACTCAGATACAGAGAGAGAGAGAGAGACTCACATACAGAGAGAGGAGAGAGAGACTCACACACAGAGAGAGAGAGAGAGACTCACATACAGAGAGAGTGAGAGAGACTCACACACAGAGAGAGTGAGAGAGAGACTCACATACAGAGAGAGTGAGAGAGAGACTCACACACAGAGAGAGTGAGAGAGAGACTCACATACAGAGAGAGTGAGAGATACTCACCTACAGAGAGAGTGAGAGACTCAGACAGAGAGAGAGTGAGAGAGAGAGACCTCACATACAGAGAGAGAGAGAGGAGAGACTCACATACAGAGAGAGTGAGAGAGAGACTCACACACAGAGAGAGAGAGAGAGACTCACACACAGAGAGAGAGAGAGACTCAGACTCACACACAGAGAGTGAGAGAGAGACTCACATACAGAGAGAGAGAGAGAGACTCACACACAGAGAGAGTGAGAGAGAGAGACTCAGATACAGAGAGTGAGAGAGAGACACTCACACACAGAGAGAGAGAGAGAGACTCAGATACACAGAGAGAGAGAGAGACCTCACACACAGAGAGAGAGAGAGAGAGACTCAGATACACAGAGTGAGAGAGAGACTCAGACACAGAGAGAGTGAGAGAGAGACTCAGATACAGAGAGTGTGAGAGAGAGACCACACACACACAGAGAGAGAGAGAGACTCTCAGATACAGAGAGTGAGAGAGAGACTCAGATACAGAGAGTGAGAGAGAGACTCACACACAGAGAGTGAGAGAGAGACCTCACATACAGAGAGAGAGACTCACACACAGAGAGAGGAGAGTGAGATACACAGAGAGTGAGAGAGAGACACACACACAGAGAGAGGAGAGAGAGACTCAGGACACAGAGAGAGAGAGAGAGAGACTCACACACACAGAGAGAGAGAGAGAGAGACTCAGACACACAGAGAGTGAGAGAGAGACTCAGACACAGAGAGAGAGAGAGACTCAGATACAGAGAGTGAGAGAGAGACTCACACAGAGAGAGTGAGAGAGAGACTCAGATACAGAGAGTGTGAGAGAGAGACTCACACACAGAGAGAGTGAGAGAGAGACTCAGACACAGAGAGTGAGAGAGAGACTCACACACAGAGAGAGAGAGAGACTCACAGAGAGAGAGAGAGAGAGACTCACATACAGAGAGACCCACACAGAGAGAGAGAGAGACTCAGACACAGTGAGAGAGAGGACTCAGATACAGAGAGTGAGAGAGAGACTCACATACAGAGAGTGAGAGAGAGACTCATACAGAAAGAGAGAGAGAGAGAGACTCACATACAGAGAGAGTGAGAGATAGAGACTCACAGAGACAGAGAGAGAGAGAGAGAGACTCACATACAGAGAGTGAGAGAGAGACTCACATACAGAGAGAGTGAGAGAGAGACTCACATACAGAGAGAGTGAGAGAGAGACTCACATACAGAGAGTGAGAGAGAGACTCACATACAGAGAGTGAGAGAGACTCACACACAGAGAGAGGAGAGAGAGACTCAGATACAGAGAGTGAGAGAGAGACTCACACACAGAGAGAGTGAGAGAGACTCACATACAGAGAGAGTGAGAGAGAGAGACTCACATACAGAGAGAGTGAGAGAGAGAGACTCACATACAGAGTGAGAGAGAGACTCACAGAGTGAGAGAGAGACTCACACACAGAGAGAGAGAGACTCAGATACAGAGGAGAGAGAGACTCACATACAGAGAGAGAGAGAGAGAGACTCACAGAGAGAGAGAGTGAGAGGAGAGACTCACATACAGAGAGAGGAGGGAGAGACTCACACAGAGAGAGAGAGAGAGAGATTCACATACAGAGAGAGAGAGGGAGAGACCTCACATACAGAGAGTGAGAGAGAGACTAACATACAGAGATAGTGAGAGCGACTCGCATACAGAGAAAGTGACAGAGACTCACATACAGAGAGAGTGAGAGACAGACTCACATACAGAGAGAGTAACAGAGAGCCTCGCATACAGAGAGAGTGAGAGAGAGACTCAGGCACAGAGAGAGTGAGAGAGAGACTCAAGACACAGAGAGAGAGAGAGACTGAGATACAGAGAGATAACATACAGGAGAGAGAGACTCACATACAGAGAGAGTGAGAGAGAGACTCACATACAGAGTGAGAGAGAGACTCACATACAGAGAGAGAGTGAGAGAGAGACTCACACAGAGAGAGAGAGAGAGACTCACATACAGAGAGAGAGAGGGAGAGACTCACACAGAGAGAGAGTGAGAGAGAGAGTCACATACAGAGAGAGTGAGGGAGAGAATCACATACAGAGAGTGAGAGAGAGACTAACATACAGAGATAGTGAGAGAGTTGACTCTGCATACAGAGAAAGAGACAGAGACTCACATACAGAGAGAGTGAGAGACAGACCCACATACAGAGAGAGTGAGAGAGCCTCCTGCATACAGAGAGAGTGAGAGAGAGACTCAGACACAGAGAGAGTGAGAGAGAGACTCACATACAGAGAGAGTGAGAGAGAATAACATACAGAGAGAGTGAAAGAGACTCACATACAGAGAGAGTGAGAGAGACTCAGACAAGAGAGAGTGAGAGAGAGTCACATACAGAGAGAGAGAGAGAGACTCACATGCAGAGAGAGAGAGAGAGACTTAGACACAGAGAGAGTGAGAGAGAGTCACATACAGAGAGAGTGAGAGAGAGACTCACATACAGAGAGAGTGAGAGTGAGAGTTAAACATAGAGAGAGTGAGAGAGAGACACATACAGAGAGAGTGTGAGAGAGACTCACACACAGAGAGAGTGAGAGAATCACGTACAGAGAGAGTGAGAGAGAGACTCACATTCAGAGAGAGTGAGAGTGAGAGTTAAAGATAGAGAGAGTGAGAGAGAGACACATACAGAGAGAGTGTGAGAGAGACTCACATGCAGAGAGAGTGAGCGAATCACATACATAGAGAGTGAGAGAGAGACTCAGACACACAGAGTGTGAGAGTGAGACTCAGACACAGAGAGAGTGAGAGAGACTCACATACAGAGAGAGTGAGAGAGAGACTCACACAGAGAGAGTGAGAGAGAGACTCACACACAGAGAGTGAGAGAGAGACTCACACAGAGAGAGTGAGAGAGAGACTCACACAGAGAGAGTGAGAGAGAGACTCACATACGGAGAGAGTGAGAGACAGACTCAGACACAGTGAGAGAAGGCTCACATACAGAGAGTGATAGAAAGACTCACATACAGAGAGAGTGAGAGAGAGACTCATACAGAAAGAGCGAGAGAGCGTCCCACATACAGAGAGAGTGAGAGATAGAGACTCACAGAGAGAGAGAGAGAGTGAGAGAGACTCACATACAGAGAGTGAGAGAGAGACTCACATACAGAGAGAGTGAGAGAGAGAATCACATTCAGAGAGAGAGAGAGAGACTCACATACAGAGAGAGTGAGAGAGAGACTCACATACAGAGAGTGAGAGAGACTCACATACAGAGAGAGTGAGAGAGACACTCACATACAGAGAGTGAGAGAGAGACTCGCATACAGAGAGAGTGAGAGAGACTCACATACAGAGAGAGTGAGAGAGAGAGACTCACATACAGAGTGAGAGAGAGACTCACATACAGAGTGAGAGAGAGACTCACATACAGAGAGAGTGAGAGAGAGACTCACATACAGAGTGAGAGAGAGACTCACATACAGAGAGAGTGAGAGAGAGACTCACACAGAGAGAGAGTGAGAGAGAGACTCACATACAGAGAGAGTGAGGGAGAGACTCACACAGAGAGAGAGTGAGAGAGAGATTCACATACAGAGAGAGTGAGGGAGAGAATCACATACAGAGAGTGAGAGAGAGACTAACATACAGAGATAGTGAGAGCGACTCGCATACAGAGAAAGTGACAGAGACTCACATACAGAGAGAGTGAGAGACAGACTCACATACAGAGAGAGTAACAGAGAGCCTCGCATACAGAGAGAGTGAGAGAGACACTCAGACACAGAGAGAGTGAGAGAGAGACTCACATACAGAGAGAGTGAGAGAGAATAACATACAGAGAGTGAAAGAGACTCACATACAGAGAGAGTGAGAGAGACTCAGACACAGAGAGAGTGAGAGAGAGTCACATACAGAGAGAGTGAGAGAGAGACTCACATGCAGAGAGAGAGAGAGAGACTTAGACACAGAGAGAGTGAGAGAGAGTCACATACAGAGAGAGGAGAGGAGGACTCACATACAGAGAGAGTGAGAGGAGAGTTAAAACATAGAGAGAGTGAGAGAGAGACACATACAGAGAGAGTGTGAGAGAGACTCACGCACAGAGAGAGTGAGAGAATCACGTACAGAGAGAGTGAGAGAGAGACTCACATACAGAGAGAGTGAGAGTAAGAGTTAAAGATAGAGAGAGTGAGAGAGAGACACATACAGAAAGAGTGTGAGAGAGACTCACATACAGAGAGAGTGAGCGAATCACATACAGAGAGAGTGAGAGAGAGACTCAGACAGAGAGAGTGAGAGTGAGACTCAGACACAGAGAGAGTGAGAGAGACTCACATACAGAGAGAGTGAGAGAGAGACTCACACAGAGAGAGTGAGAGAGACTCACATACAGAGAGAGTGAGAGAGAGACTCACACAGAGAGAGTGAGAGAGAGACTCACACAGAGAGAGTGAGAGAGAGACTCACATACAGAGAGAGTGAGAGTGAGAGTTAAAGATAGAGAGAGTGAGAGAGAGACACATACAGAGAGAGTGTGAGAGAGACTCACATACAGAGAGAGTGAGCGAATCACATACAGAGAGAGTGAGAGAGAGACTCACACAGAGAGAGTGAGAGAGAGACTCACACAGAGAGAGTGAGAGAGAGACTCACATACGGAGAGAGTGAGAGACAGACTCAGACACAGTGAGAGAAGGCTCACATACAGAGAGTGATAGAAAGACTCACATACAGAGAGAGTGAGAGAGAGACTCATACAGAAAGAGCGAGAGAGCGTCCCACATACAGAGAGAGTGAGAGATAGAGACTCACAGAGAGAGAGAGAGAGTGAGAGAGACTCACATACAGAGAGTGAGAGAGAGACTCACATACAGAGAGAGTGAGAGAGAGAATCACATTCAGAGAGAGTGAGAGAGACTCACATACAGAGAGAGTGAGAGAGAGACTCACATACAGAGAGTGAGAGAGACTCACATACAGAGAGAGTGAGAGAGACACTCACATACAGAGAGTGAGAGAGAGACTCGCATACAGAGAGAGTGAGAGAGACTCACATACAGAGAGAGTGAGAGAGAGACTCACATACAGAGTGAGAGAGAGACTCACATACAGAGAGAGTGAGAGAGAGACTCACATACAGAGTGAGAGAGAGAGACTCACATACAGAGAGAGTGAGAGAGAGACTCACACAGAGAGAGAGTGAGAGAGAGACTCACATACAGAGTTAGAGACAGACTCACATACACAGAGAGTGAGGGAAAGACTCACACACAGAGAGAGTGAGAGAGAGACTCACAAACAGAGAGAGTGAGAGAGAGACCCACATACAGAAAGTGAGAGAGAGACTAACATACAGAGATAGTGAGAGAGACTCCCATACAGAGAGAGTGAGAGGGACTCACATACAGAGAGAGTGAGAGAGAGAGACTCACATACAGAGTGAGAGAGAGACTCACATACAGAGTGAGAGAGAGACTCACATACAGAGAGAGTGAGAGAGAGACTCACATACAGAGTGTGAGAGAGACTCACATACAGAGAGAGTGAGAGAGAGACTCGCATACAGAGAGAGGAGAGAGACTCACATACAGAGAGTGAGGAGAGAGAGACTCACATACAGAGTGAGAGAGACTCACATACAGAGTGAGAGAGAGACTCACATACAGAGAGAGTGAGAGAGAGACTCACATACAGAGTGAGAGAGAGACTCACATACAGAGAGAGTGAGAGAGAGACTCACACAGAGAGAGAGTGAGAGAGAGACTCACATACAGAGTTAGAGACAGACTCACATACACAGAGAGTGAGGGAAAGACTCACACACAGAGAGAGTGAGAGAGAGACTCACAAACAGAGAGAGTGAGAGAGAGACCCACATACAGAAAGTGAGAGAGAGACTAACATACAGAGATAGTGAGAGAGACTCCCATACAGAGAGAGTGAGAGGGACTCACATACAGAGAGAGTGAGAGACTGACTCACATACAGAGAAAGTGAGGGAGAGACTTACTCACAGAGAGAGTGAGAGAGAGACTCACACAGAGAGAGAGTGAGAGAGAAAGTCACATACAGAGAGAGTGAGAGAGAGGCTCACACACAGAGAGAGTGAGAGAGAGACTCACAGCGAGAGAGAGAGTGAGAGAAACACTCAGACAGACACATACAATCAGAGAGAGGGAACTCACACACACTCACACACACACACATACACACACTCGTACACACACAAAGACACACACAGCGGCCATTCGCATCACATAAGAAATTTCGTACTTTAGTTTTTCGTAACTGATACCAGAGAAAATGAATTCGACAAGCCTGCGTCGCCATCATGTTTACATTTAAACACTTTCAAGTTTCCTATAAATAATCATGATAATAACGACGATGCCATGGAACGTATTTAACAATTCAAATCTTTCTTTGATAACAACACATACGTGTTTTCTGTACTAAATACAGCCTGGTCAGGTAAAGCACACACCTACTACGTAGATATAACGATCGGCCCTTTCAGTTGATGTAAAAAACGTTTGTCTGTCTGTCTGTGTGTGCATACATGCATGCGTGTAATGTCAAGTGAAAGGCACACTACTGACTACCGATCTCTTATTCTCCTGTTAGTTTCCATCCACTACACCTCGGAGGAGGGTCAGTTGTGGGTAAATTATATATAATCGATGCTTAGTTTCACGATACATTGAAATGATGTTAACTTTACGACAACAATTTGTATGATATTGCATGAGTGAGTGATGATTGCTCACCGTTGCATCAGCAATATTGTAGTTCTTCGGGTGTGTCTTAGAACAGGCCACATCTTTAATAGTGAAATTGACATGGTGAAAGAGCATCATAGAAACCTTCACATCTGTCCTACATCTAGATGAAGCCCGAGGGTCAAGCTCGGAAGACTCAGGACACGGCGATGATTACAAGAGTAACCTTGATGCAGATCAAGATGATCCAAGTACTTCGTCAGCGAAGAGGCAGAGAACGGGTATGACAAACAGAGACGGTGCAGGTGATGAAACAGCATTGAAGACAATGACTACAGCCAAACCACAACAGCCACATCTGGGACCAGCAGGCGCAGTGGGAAATGTCCTTGGGGTTGTACACGCTAGAGACCAAACCTACACTCAACAGCCACATGAGGAACCAGCTGATATAAGACGTGAATCTGACCCAACTGGTGCTAAAGTGGCCGAGGATCTGTTGATGTCAGGCCCAAACAAAATCCTACACAGAAACGTCCAATCCAGGCAGATGCAACACAGACCCAGAAACAAGAACTAAAGGGTGAAATGAATAAGAGACGCGACACACGCATAGGGGCCTCGTCCTTTCAAAGATTGACGGTAGCTGAGAGTAGCCCAGAGAAAGAATAGAGGGAAGTAAACCTGCAGACCTTTCAGAAATGCAAAATCGAAACACAGATCGTGTGCGGACATCATCACCTATGCAGATGAGCCCAGCCGGGGAACAAGTGGTTGGAAAGAATATAGAGGGAAGTAAACCTGCAGACCTTTCAGAAATGCAAAATCGAAACACAGATCGTGTGCGGACATCATCACCTATGCAGATGAGCCCAGCCGCGGAACAAGTGGTTGGAAAGAATATAGAGGGAAGTAAACCTGCAGACCTTTCAGAAATGCCAAATAGAAACACAGATCGTGTGCGGACATCATCACCTATGCAGATGAGCCCAGCCGGGGAACAAGTGGTAGGAGGGTCATCTGAGCCACTTGGACAAGAACACGGACCATCGGCTACAGAGGTCATTACACCCTCGGGGACTATGGAACGAAGTACATGCGTCAAACAGTCTGGAGGTACCACTGAAAGGGTCCAGACACCGCTAGAACCTGGACCTACACAGTCTGGAGGTACTACTGAAAGGGTCCAGACACCGCTAGAACCTGGACCTACACCTGCAGACTCGGGAGAGGCAGACAGAGGTGAGATGTTCAATAAAACATTGGAACAAGATTCAACATGCGGTAATGTTCGTACCATTGAATGCATCGTTGAAACAAAATAAAACCCTACATCAAAAGTGTACTGAAGGCAATAGGTGACGATTGATATTGAGACTGTTGTCACACTAGTCACTACCTCAGCCAAATCCTGGTGCTAGAGGAAGTTGGTGTAACCATAAAATACGCGTATGGGGTTAATGGGTTACAGTTCAGTTACTGATATAAGTGTACTAACCGTGTACTAACGATGATGTCATGTAGCAAGGTATGCAGATTGATTATATATCTCGAACTCTTACTTTTCTAATTTTAGCAGTCTATCACAGGGTACATTGTTTCCAGTGAATATAAAATAATAAACCGAAATTTCACTGCCTGATTTATTGGCGATTTGTGCGAAAACATTTTTTGTCGGTATGTTTTGTAGATACCGATGTTCCTTGTACGACTTCAGTTGGGTTTCTGCTTGATCTTACGGAAGGCGGACGTAATAACACGATAAAAGAGGTAATGTTGATGGTCTTCCGATTTCTGACATCAAATGGTATTAATGGAACCTGAACAGTTTTCGATTCGCTCATCACTTCGAAGCTCCAGGTTCTGTTCCCTACAGGGGTACAATGTGTGAAGCCCATTTCTGGTGTTCCCCGACGTGATATTACTGAAATATTGCTAAAAGCGGCGTAAAACTAAACTCCCTCACTTACTAATTAGTTTCCGCAATCGGTTGAAAGTGTGATGATATGATATATTTTTGTTATTTTCAGAACATAATGTTTGAAATGTCAGATCATCCTGTCAGCAGACTGCAAACTGCGTATGGGCTTGGGGCACAGTTGCTGGGATATGAACACTGGCAGCTGGAAAAGTTGTGGTAAGGTGCATGGAAAATATCATCATGACACATAGCCCGTCGATATTGTATTTGCTGGTTTCTGTTTATATAGACTGATATATATATCTATGTATGGCTGCTGTTTATATGCATGGCAGGATATTGTGATGAGGAGGTTACAATCTGTTCCGTATAACTAAAGCATTACTATCACCATCTTAAAATGTGAAAACAGGGTCATATGAAAGTGAGGCTCCTGTTGTTGAAATATAGACAAATTATGAGTTACTAGTTTAAATAACGTCACTTATATCAGTATCACTGAAGTTGGTTTGTTTTGTTTTTTAGTATTTTAAATGATACTCTTAGACAAACGCCATAAAAAGAAATTACATGAAACACATGAAAAAAGACACGTTAAATGGCCTTTGATTATATCAATCAACACAAGTCCATTGAAATATCTTACAATGTGACATTTGATAGTTTGTTTGTCATCTTAAACTGGCAATCAGTTGGCGATATCTCCTAGAAGGTACAGATACAGTGAAACTGCAGTGACGTCACAATCAAAGGATGCTCTACTTTGTAGTCTGGGTATCCAGGTTCTAACTGTTTACAAAGTGAACAGGATAGAAGAATGATTTTGGATAGGTCTGGGTATTTCAAATACATAAGGGGCGGTGGGGTAGCCTAGTGATTAAAGCGTTCGCTCTTCACTCCGAAGACCCGGGTTCGATTCCCCACATGGGTGCAATGTGTGAAGCCCATTTATGGTGTCCCCCGCTGTGCTATTGTTGGAATATTGCTTTAAGCAGTTTAAAACTATACGCACTGACTCACTTATAATGCATAAACACTTTTCGATATAAGTGTAAATGTCTTGGGCTAGCCTTGATTGCCGATTCATGCTGATATATTAAAAATGCACTTGCACTTGCATTAGATTCCTTGTATGTTCTCACAAGCATATCGCACTATGTTCCAGGGAAGCTCAAATGCCTTGTTGTGACGCCAAGGTGGAGAGAGTTAGAAATATCTTGAAAGCACTCAAAGCAGAGGGAAAGACCATGAACGATGTACTGCTCTACTTTATCCACGAAGCTAGTAGACGCTTGGACATTGTGAAATTGATTATGGAAATACATCAGTGTGAATGCTGCAAGAAAGTTTTCAAGAATGTGAACATGTAGATATGTCAGCATGAGGGGTCATTGTATTTCAAGACCAAGTGGAGACGTTAAAATATGGTACTTGTTGGTCCCTGCCTGGCGCTCAGCATTAATGGGTACAACAAGGACTGGTCAGCTCGGAGTCAGTATAATGTGTCTGAGTGGGGTATTCATGCTTCACTGCGGCATGGTATCTCAGTGGGCTAGCACTATAAAACTAGCTTCAGTCTGGGCTAGTACAAGCAGCCGCACATACACATACACACGCATGCACGTCGTCATATGAGCGAAATATTCTCAAGCACGACGTTCAACCCAATTTCACCTCACCTCAAGACCAAGTGGCATTAACCTGAAACAAGGTAACGCCTAAATACCACCAGTTCCAAATCCAGTCAGAGTACGAGAGGAGCTACCGTTCCCTAAATGTATGCAAGGTTCCAAGTGATAAAGTGTATACATACACCAACGTGGAAAACAAGTTATAAAATGTGAATTTATATTGTAATTTGTGCCTCAACTATTATTTGTCCATTTCCATAGTTTGTCCATTTCGCTTTCTTTAGTATTTGTATGTACCGGTACATGTCACAGTACCACCTAATGTATACTGGGTTGCCATTTCCATAAATTGTCAAATTCGCCTTCTTCATGTTTTTGTATTTACCGGTGCCGGAAATGCGTCACTGTACCTACCTACACGTGGCCTCCCTCTTGCGCCATCTTGCTATTTGACGAGAACAGTTCAGAACGACCACATGTAAAACTGGCCACAGACACTCTAGTCAAAACGGCTTCGAAAATCTGCCGATATTTCCACAAACCAAGAATCATGTGGCAACTTGAACGGTGTCCTCTCGTAACCTCTACATCCCACATCCTAATAACAATATATTTTGTAGCTCACCGTTGAGTCCACAGCTTATCTCATGTCTATAACCGTCTTAATTATATCGACACCCGTGAAGGTCCTGGTTAGAATGAACCTTCAGTAACTCATGCTTGTCGTGTGAGGCGACTAACGGGATCGGGTGGTCACACTCGCTTACTTGGTTGACACGTCATAGTATCCCAATTGCGTAGATTGATGCTCATGATGTTGATCATTAGATTGTCTGGTCCAGACTCGATTATTTACAGACCGCCGTCTTATAGATGGAATATTGCTGGATTGCAGCGTTAAACGTCAAACATATATTTTGATATTGATGTACCTCAGCAAATCACCATCTCTACACAGATTGGTTCATGTGTTAATCGATATAATGAAGTTAATGAGTGAGTGAGTTTAGTCTTACGCCGCACTCAGCAATATTCCAGTAAATAATCGAGTCTGGACCAGACAATCCAGTGACCAACAGCATGAGCATAGATCTGCGCAACTGGGAACCGATGACATGTGTCAACCAAGCCAGCGAGCCTGACCACCCGATCCCGTTAAAAGGCTCTCACGAGAAACATGGGTTACTGAAGACCAATTCTAACCCTGATCTTCACGGGTCACTTGTTGATTCCGAGCAAGTGCATGCCTATCCACAGTATGTCTCAGTTTAATAACAAAGCCTGCAGCATTCACGAATTGAAAGGGTGTTTTAGTCCATTTTCAATATGTTCTTTTAATCAACACATGTGATTCTCTACCTCGTTTACGATCTCTGCTTACTTTATTTTTGACCTCGACTCATTCTTTTTCAGCTTGTCCTTACTATCATGTGTTACCTAGCTGTAACCTTCACGGAGAGAAGAGGGATTCACACATTGTACCCATGTCGGGAATCGAGCCCGGATCTTCGGCGTGACGAGCGAACGCTTTAACCACTAGACTACCCCACCGCCCTCTTGAGAAAGTAAACCCCAGTAAAGGAAAATTGAACTGTTTAGGACAGATCTACAAATTCCTCTTGGTTAATCAAATTTGCATCTTACATTCCTGTTACTTGCACATTCATTTTAACCACTAGGCTCCGCCATCACCCCTTGGGTGTAGAGATTTGGGCATGTGATTATTTAGGGAGATAATCCTTTTGAACACTAACTAGTACAATAAAACAAAGCACTGTCAATGGTCAGAAGGAATTCCTTCAAAACATCACTTCATTTCTGAAACTGTAATAAAGGAAAACTTTATTTAGATAAGAAACATGCATCGCCATAGGCACCAACTGTGCTTTTTCTCATTGCAAATCAGTTTCTTCATGCTTAAGAATCGAATTTCTGCTCGGATTGACAATATCAAAACAAGGTATTCAGGCCAAGACGTTTAACTTAATTTACCTCGATGATAAACAACATTCAAACAACCAATTGCCTTTCACTGATATATCGTCCTGAACCCGAAATAAGCGAGGCCAGTGAGACCGTGAGCTTCATGTGTTTCATATTTAACATTAAGATTCAAAGTTTAAAAAAAGCTCTCCACAAAGCTTTTAACGCGGGAGGACACTTTAACTTTCCAGTGCCCCCCTTTCTCTATATGTCAAGTGATATCCCTGCACCTCCAACCTTTGGTGTTTACTTCTCACAAAGATCTCCGGTCGCGTCGTACCAAAAGAGGTTAAAATATGGTACTTGTTGGTCGCTGCCTGGCGCTCGGCATTAATGGGTACAAGGACTGGTCGGCTCGGAGTCAGTATAATGTGTCTAAGTTTGGTATTACTGCGGCATGGTATCTCAGTGAGCTAGCACTATAAAAAACCAGCTCTAGTCTAGGCAAGTACTATAGCAGCCACACATATACGCATGCATGTCGTCACATGAGCGAAATATTCCTAAGTGCGACGTTAAACCCCATTTCACCTCTACCCACCTCACATCTCATCAACTGAGGTAGAATCGAAACAGGGTGATTCGACGCTTACTCAGAAGTTGTTCAAGGTTAGAACATCATAAGCCTTAGTAAAACGTTCAAGATCGTTTCATGATGAATATGTGGAGAACAGTTCTGCATTTGACGGAAGTGTGACAAATATTATGTCCGATGCCTCTTCAGCCTAGTCTTAAACATTTCACTTGCCTTTGCACGTGTTTGTGACAGGTGGCACCTGTGGGACAGGAGACACTCACTTTTTCTGGAAAATCTGGTAACATATCACTGTTTGATAGTAAGAGACTATTACATGACAGTTTTCCTTTCGGCTTCGGCCCTCGGGCTGATATGGTAGGCTAATGATTGGCGAAAGGGAAATTGTTATATCATAAATCTATTTATCATATACCTCATCTGTGAATATTGGAACAGTCGTATTTCGTCTAACTCGATGATTCTGCCGGCAAGAGCAGCCAAAACATCGTCGACAAAATTAGTACTCATACTCCCATCATTTTTTTGATACACGGCAACTCGAGCAAAGGGGAGTAACTCTAAAATAAACTAGGTTCCGTCTATTAACTTTACGCGCGTTTGCGTGTATTCATTCCGGACCAGTTTAGTAGCCAGGCAATACGGCTGATATGGATTTTCGGCCCTAGGGCTGATATGACTGATAAAGCTGATATGCATTTTTGTCCCGGGTGGTCAGTATGGCCATATGCCGACAGCAAAATGGTCCATATTATTCATAGGTATATAATAATGATTCATATTAAACACATGCTCATGATATAGTCAGCATCTTACAACCGACTCTTGGCGCAGTTTTGATCTAGTTTCATAGCTTGACCACTGTTAGTCAATGTTATCAACAATGATTTTACCGCATAGGCGCCC
Source organism: Haliotis rubra (assembly GCF_003918875.1). Classification (NCBI taxonomy): domain Eukaryota; kingdom Metazoa; phylum Mollusca; class Gastropoda; order Lepetellida; family Haliotidae; genus Haliotis; species Haliotis rubra. The sequence goes on along the minus strand of NW_025765461.1, from coordinate 19,236 downwards.
GACTCTGATATATTTATAAGCATGACCTATATATATAAGATATAAGATATCTATATATATATGTCATGCTTATAAATATATCAGAGTCGGGCGCCTATGTTTTACCGCTATTACCACTGCTGTCACTTTTCATACCGTCATTGAAACACACTGTCTATATAACAGTACTGCCATTGGGATTACTTTGTATTGATTGTATTGATTGCAAACCTGGTTTGATTGCAAATTTAACGTTATATCGGCTCCGCTTACGCGTATATCCACTGGTATACGTCCCGAATTCGTCAAACAGTACAGTTATCCCCTAATTGTTAACTGTAGAACATTCCTTTTCTGGGGTAACGCATAGTTTCAATTTGGGAATTTAACATCTAACAGTACCTGTTATATTAATAGTCACGACCTGATCAGTGTACAGTCACACTCCAATTTGGGTAATACAGTCATTTTCTGTGGTTCCTGCGACGTTACTATGTAGCAATTTCTACTAACTCAATATCTATCGGCCTTTTTATGCGTGATATGCCATGTACATCTCATTGTAGGGTAACGAAGTAACACTGTCAGGTGAAGTAGGGCGTGAATGAATGTCTCCTGTCCTATAGCTACAGACTACTGCTTTGTCATCTGAATATGCGACAAAAATAGATACAGGTCACACTCGTGAAAAGATTTACTTTCGGTTTAGCATTTCCTGTATTAGATGGGATGCAAAGGCAGGAAATATTTGATGCCGCTATATTGCTCGTTGTCATTGATCTTGGGATTCATGATCATCTCGCATGCGTACTTGTGATTCAGATCAATGAAAAGACAGGGTTTGGGGAGACAGCTGACGTTTCGATGAGGAAATAGGTAGGTGTTTATTTTCATTTTGTTGACCCTCGGCGTACGAGAATGTTGCATGCTTGGACTAAACATTTAAATCTTAATTTCGTCATTAAAATGTCAGCTTCTAACATATTTACATGACCCATGAGAGATCACACAGTTCTGTTTTGTTAAGACTGAGATACGAATTTGTCGTTTCACTTCATGATTGATCTGGTGTTGGGCTAGTACTGCCCTTCCGGGTCATGGTGACCTACCTTATCCTGACGTGTACCTGAATATAGGTGTTCTATTTTTAGAATCACTTTCCACGTAAGGTATAAATGAGTTCCCTTAACTGCATTAGCTGGCTTTTATAGACGGGGTGTGGACAAACAGGGTATAAGTCACTTTAAGTCTACTTCTACCAGACTGTCAAGTTGATTCGGGTCAAACTGAGTACAAAACAGAGACATTTCAAGATTCTTTTGCCCATGCCTCAGGGGCGGATGCAGCTTTTTTTTAGCAAGGGGTGTGTGTGGGGTGGGGGTGGGGGTGCTTACTTTTGAGAAAAGGGAGGGTGCACATTTCATTTTCACCCGAGTTTCAATGATCATTTAATAAAATTTCAGGACAAAATGTGGGGGGTGCGCACCCCTGCAACCCCTTTCTGGATCCGCCTATGTGCCTCAACATACATATTCAATGAATCATTCACTACACGATCGTTAAGTGTTACTGTTACTATAATATTTAATACTAGAGTACAGGTTTCATGCATAATTGAAGTGAGCTATAACGTTATTTTTAGTGTGTCACGAAAAATGGAGCAACAGACACACGTGGCCTACAATTACACCCGGAAAATAACAACAAAAGTTATATGTCTTATCCCTGCAAATTTATCCATCACAACAAATAAATATGATAAAATTACATTTCACACTGAGAAAATATTTAGCCCATGTAGCCACAAATGTTTGACATAGACTGTGACGCCCTGCAGTGACCATTGTTTACTTCTGCATACCAGGCAATATACATTTGTAAAATCCGGACCAAGCAAGGCATAAACTGTAAAGCTGTCACTAAGGACTCTACTTTTTTAACATATGTTATATTTGGGATTACACTTTCTTAGTATAGTACAAATCTAGTACTTTTTTAGTTGAGCTCAACTCAAAAGTACTAGAATTTGTACTTTACTAAGAAAGTGTAATCCCAAGTATAACATATGTTACATTTGACCACTTTCTAAATGGTATTGTGTATTTCTAGTTTTTTAGTTCAGCAGATCGGAATGATTCATCATGTACATGTTAAAAAGAGTTCTCATAACATATCGAGACGAGTAAAAAATAAAATATACTTTCGATAGCCAAAAAAGCGGCAGAGAATATACTCAATGGAAACCATGACAGCCGCTATGTAGCCAAACGTACGTGTGTAGTTTTGAATCTCTCATTGTGTATGGTCCTGTCTCTATCAAATCCTTCTCTTTATTGTACACAGGTCTGTTGATGTGAAAACTACCGATACACATTTTACAGTGTTCTGAATAACTCACATAACTCATCGATCAAATATCAAAACCAGCTTCCGGAGTGTTTAACGCTTAATGGAGTCATCTATGAGAGAGATACGACCTGCAACAGTGAAAATTAGCTGTTGTAAAACACGATCGATTGTAACGATGCTCCAGCTACCATCTGCTCACTGTCACTAGTTTAGGAGTTATGACTGAAAACCTGTTTCAAATACAAGATGTTCATCTACTTATTACTCATCATCTCCACGTTTCAGTGACCGGTGAATCACACTCGGTGTACCCAGGGAAGTAGAAGCCGCTGACCCCGTTACAGAGTGGTAGATGAACGTTTGTTGAAGCGGACTGTACATGCATAGGGGACATTCATTAGCACACATCTATAATGGCAAAGTGTCGTCCACACACAAATCTACAGGAAGTGAGTGTCAAAGTTGGCACAGAGACTGTCTGTACCATGTTGGCGAGCAACATTAGCGACATTATCACAACACACACAGATGCAAGTGTAACCTTGAAGACTGTTCCAAAGGATTTTCAGGAAGAAACCTTGATGCCTGTGATGAAAAACGTTTGTATCGAGAACACTGTTGAGACCATAGAGAATACAAAGGAGGACGAGGAACCAACAGAAAGCAACGATGACACCATTGATTCCTTATTGCGGCTGACGGCTCGTATCAATGCAAATATACAAAACGGCTCGATCCCACGTAGCGTTTCAATCTGTAACACAGAGCTCAGTGTTGAAGACGGTCATGGCGGACAACCTGAAAATGGCATGGTTGAAGATGGTATTACAGTGTATTCTCATTGGCCAGTATCACTCCAATTCTCTGACCCACAACTGCGGGTTGACAGAATGTTGAGCGAAGACCTCATTGAAACTCCCACTGCGGTGCCCAATGAAATGTTGATGGTTATACGTCACGTTGCGGTTCAACAAAAGATGGGTAGCGAGCTGCTCGGCCTAGCGAGGCAGATTCCAGATGTCAGAATGCTGCTGCTGCTGCTGCCGCTACGTCTCTACCTGAAATGGGTTTTCTGGACCCTAGCGGAGCCTCATATGGAACGCAGTATGGATAGATGGGATATGTCCCCAGAAATAGAAGCACACCTGGTTATTATGGCTTCATGTTGCGTTCTGGACAGGCCAGCTATATCCCCAATCGCTGCCACAACACAATCAATATCAGATCAGTATTGTGTCGTAGTCTTTGTGGTAACAACAGCCCTGATTAATCCAACTGACCATGTATCATGGACGGTGGAAAGAGAAACCTGGTCTGCGCCGTGGCTTCAGGACAACCAGGCAACAGCTGACTCAGTTGCCATGGAAACTCAAGCCTCTCTTGGACAAATGCCGGTAGACAACCAGATTGCTGCCAGCTCAAAGGCTATGGAAAACCAAGCATCTATTGTACAAGGATCTGTAGAGAACCAGATTGCTGCCGGCTCAAAGACTGTGGAGACCCAGGCCTCTCTTGGACAAGGATCTGTAAACAACCAGATTACTGCCAGCTCAAAGGCTGTGGAGACCCAGGCCTCTCTTGGACAAGGATCTATAGACAACCAGATTGCTGCCGGCTCAAAGATTGGGGAGACCCAGGCCTCTCTTGGACAAGGGTCTGTAGACAACCAGATTGCTGCCGGCTCAAAGATTGTGGAGACCCAGGCCTCTCTTGGACAAGGGTCTGTAGACAACCAGACTGATGCCAGCTCAAAGGCTATGGAAATCGAAGCCTCTCTTGTACAAGGGTCTGTACATAACCAGATTGATGCCAGCTCAAAGGCTATGGAGACCCAGGCCTCTCTTGTACAAGGGTCTGTAGACAACCAGATTGCTGCCGGCTCAAAGGCTATGGAAAACCAAGCCTCTCTTGGACAAGGGTCTGTAGACGACCAGATTGATGCCAGTTCAATGGCTATGGAAAACCAAGCATCTATTGTACAAGGGTCTGTAGACAACCAGATCGATGCCGGCTCAAAGGCTATGCAAATCGAAGCCTCTCTTGGACAAGGGTCTGTAGACGACCAGATTGATGCCAGCTCAAAGGCTATGGAAAACCAAGCATCTGTTGTACAAGGGTCTGTTCACAGTCAGACTGCTGCCGACTCAAATGCTATTGAAATCCAAGCCTCTCTTGTACAAGGGTCTGTTAATAGCGTGGTTGCTACCGTCTCAAAGGCTATGGAAAACCAAGCCTTTCTTCAACAAGGACCAGTAGACAGCCAGATTGCTGCCGGCTCAAAGGCTATGGAAAACCAGGTCTCTTTTGTAGAACGACCTGTAGAAAGCCATACTGCTGCCGACTCAAATGCTATTGAAATCCAAGCCTTTCTTGAACAAATGCCTGTAGACAGCAAGACTGCTGCCGGCTTAAGGGCTGTAGAAACCCAGGCCTCTCTTGTACAAGGACCTGTAGACAGTCAGACTGTTGCCGCCTCAAAGGCTGTAGAAAACAAAGTCACTCTTCAACAAGGACCAGCAGACAGCCAAATTGCCGCCGGTCCGAAGGCTATGGAAAACCAGGCCTCTCTTCTACAACGACCTGTAGAAAGCCAGATTGATGCCGGCTCAAAGGCTATGCAAATCGAAGCCTCTCTTGGACAAGGGTCTGTAGACGACCAGATTGATGCCAGCTCAAAGGCTATGGAAAACCAAGCATCTGTTGTACAAGGGTCTGTTCACAGTCAGACTGCTGCCGACTCAAATGCTATTGAAATCCAAGCCTCTCTTGTACAAGGGTCTGTTGATAGCGTGGTTGCTACCGTCTCAAAGGCTATGGAAAACCAAGCCTTTCTTCAACAAGGACCAGTAGACAGCCAGATTGCTGCCGGCTCAAAGGCTATGGAAAACCTTGTCTCTTTTGTAGAACGACCTGTAGAAAGCCATACTGCTGCCGACTCAAATGCTATTGAAATCCAAGCCTTTCTTGAACAAATGCCTGTAGACAGCAAGACTGCTGCCGGCTTAAGGGCTGTAGAAACCCAGGCCTCTCTTGTACAAGGACCTGTAGACAGTCAGACTGTTGCCGCCTCAAAGGCTGTAGAAAACAAAGTCTCTCTTCAACAAGGACCAGCAGACAGCCAAATTGCCGCCGGTCCGAAGGCTATGGAAAACCAGGCCTCTCTTCTACAACGACCTGTAGAAAGCCAGATTGATGCCGGCTCAAAGGCTATGCAAATCGAAGCCTCTCTTGGACAAGGGTCTGTAGACGACCAGATTGATGCCAGCTCAAAGGCTATGGAAAACCAAGCATCTGTTGTACAAGGGTCTGTTCACAGTCAGACTGCTGCCGACTCAAATGCTATTGACATCAAGCCTCTCTTGTACAAGGGTCTGTTGATAGCGTGGTTGCTACCGTCTCAAAGGCTATGGAAAACCAAGCCTTTCTTCAACAAGGACCAGTAGACAGCCAGATTGCTGCCGGCTCAAAGGCTATGGAAAACCAGGGTCTCTTTTGTAGAACGACCTGTAGAAAGCCATACTGCTGCCGACTCAAATGCTATTGAAATCCAAGCCTTTCTTGAACAAATGCCTGTAGACAGCAAGACTGCTGCCGGCTTAAGGCTGTAGAAACTCAGGCCTCTCTTGTACAAGGACCTGTAGACAGTCAGACTGTTGCCGCCTCAAAGGCTGTAGAAAACAAAGTCTCTTCAACAAGGACCAGCAGACAGCCAAATTGCCGCCGGTCCGAAGGCTATGGAAAACCAGGCCTCTCTTCTACAACGACCTGTAGAAAGCCAGATTGATGCCGGCTCAAAGGCTATGCAAATCGAAGCCTCTCTTGGACAAGGGTCTGTAGACGACCAGATTGATGCCAGCTCAAAGGCTATGGAAAACCAAGCATCTGTTGTACAAGGGTCTGTTCACAGTCAGACTGCTGCCGACTCAAATGCTATTGAAATCAAGCCTCTCTTGTACAAGGGTCTGTTGATAGCGTGGTTGCTACCGTCTCAAAGGCTATGGAAAACCAAGCCTTTCTTCAACAAGGACCAGTAGACAGCCAGATTGCTGCCGGCTCAAAGGCTATGGAAAACCAGGTCTCTTTTGTAGAACGACCTGTAGAAAGCCATACTGCTGCCGACTCAAATGCTATTGAAATCCAAGCCTTTCTTGAACAAATGCCTGTAGACAGCAAGACTGCTGCCGGCTTAAGGGCTGTAGAAACCCAGGCCTCTCTTGTACAAGGACCTGTAGACAGTCAGACTGTTGCCGCCTCAAAGGCTGTAGAAAACAAAGTCTCTCTTCAACAAGGACCAGCAGACAGCCAGAATTGCCGCGGTCCGAAGGCTATGGAAAACCAGGCCTCTCTTCTACAACGACCTGTAGAAAGCCAGATTGATGCCGGCTCAAAGGCTATGCAAATCGAAGCCTCTCTTGGACAAGGGTCTGTAGACGACCAGATTGATGCCAGCTCAAAGGCTATGGAAAACCAAGCATCTGTTGTACAAGGGTCTGTTCACAGTCAGACTGCTGCCGACTCAAATGCTATTGAAATCCAAGCCTCTCTTGTACAAGGGTCTGTTGATAGCGTGGTTGCTACCGTCTCAAAGGCTATGGAAAACCAAGCCTTTCTTCAACAAGGACCAGTAGACAGCCAGATTGCTGCCGGCTCAAAGGCTATGGAAAACCTTGTCTCTTTTGTAAAACGACCTGGAGAAAGCCATACTGCTGCCGACTCAAATGCTATTGAAATCCAAGCCTTTCTTGAACAAATGCCTGTAGACAGCAAGACTGCTGCCGGCTTAAGGGCTGTAGAAACCCAGGCCTCTCTTGTACAAGGACCTGTAGACAGTCAGACTGTTGCCGCCTCAAAGGCTGTAGAAAACAAAGTCTCTCTTCAACAAGGACCAGCAGACAGCCAAATTGCCGCCGGTCCGAAGGCTATGGAAAACCAGGCCTCTCTTCTACAACGACCTGTAGAAAGCCAGATTGATGCCGGCTCAAAGGCTATGCAAATCGAAGCCTCTCTTGGACAAGGGTCTGTAGACGACCAGATTGATGCCAGCTCAAAGGCTATGGAAAACCAAGCATCTGTTGTACAAGGGTCTGTTCACAGTCAGACTGCTGCCGACTCAAATGCTATTGAAATCCAAGCCTCTCTTGTACAAGGGTCTGTTGATAGCGTGGTTGCTACCGTCTCAAAGGCTATGGAAAACCAAGCCTTTCTTCAACAAGGACCAGTAGACAGCCAGATTGCTGCCGGCTCAAAGGCTATGGAAAACCTTGTCTCTTTTGTGGGAACGACCTGTAGAAAGCCATACTGCTGCCGACTCAAATGCTATTGAAATCCAAGCCTTTCTTGAACAAATGCCTGTAGACAGCAAGACTGCTGCCGGCTTAAGGGCTGTAGAAACCCAGGCCTCTCTTGTACAAGGACCTGTAGACAGTCAGACTGTTGCCGCCTCAAAGGCTGTAGAAAACAAAGTCTCTCTTCAACAAGGACCAGCAGACAGCCAAATTGCCGCCGGTCCGAAGGCTATGGAAAACCAGGCCTCTCTTCTACAACGACCTGTAGAAAGCCAGATTGATGCCGGCTCAAAGGCTATGCAAATCGAAGCCTCTCTTGGACAAGGGTCTGTAGACGACCAGATTGATGCCAGCTCAAAGGCTATGGAAAACCAAGCATCTGTTGTACAAGGGTCTGTTCACAGTCAGACTGCTGCCGACTCAAATGCTATTGAAATCCAAGCCTCTCTTGTACAAGGGTCTGTTAATAGCGTGGTTGCTACCGTCTCAAAGGCTATGGAAAACCAAGCCTTTCTTCAACAAGGACCAGTAGACAGCCAGATTGCTGCCGGCTCAAAGGCTATGGAAAACCAGGTCTCTTTTGTAGAACGACCTGTAGAAAGCCATACTGCTGCCGACTCAAATGCTATTGAAATCCAAGCCTTTCTTGAACAAATGCCTGTAGACAGCAAGACTGCTGCCGGCTTAAGGGCTGTAGAAACCCAGGCCTCTCTTGTACAAGGGCCTGTAGACAGTCAGACTGTTGCCGCCTCAAAGGCTTTAGAAAACAAAGTCTCTCTTCAACAAGGACCAGCAGACAGCCAAATTGCCGCCGGTCCGAAGGCTATGGAAAACCAGGCCTCTTTTGTACAACGACCTGTAGAAAGCCAGATTGCTGCCGGCTCAAAGGCTATTGAAAACCAAGCCTCTCTTGGACAAGGACCAGTAGACCACAAGAATGCCACAAAATCGAAGCCTATGGTAAACCAGACTCTGGATAGTACTGTTGTCATGGCTGTTGAAGCCCACGCCTCTTTTGTGCCGGGACCTGAAAGTGGTCAGGTTCCCACGGTGTCTATGGAAAAAAAAAACACCTCTCTGGCGATGGGGGCTACAAATAACCAGAATGATACTCTGTCCAAGATTGGGGTAAACCAAACATCTCCAGCTGCAGACTGGGCAGTAAACCACGCTGATAGTACATGGCAGGCTTCTGAAAACCGAACCGTCCCAATACCACAACAGACTGACACTGAAATGATGATGCTGAAATCGGCTGTCATGGCAGGATCTTTGGATATCAAGGCAGGTGCGTGTCCAAGACTTTCGCCACCCCAGGCATTTGTTGCATCAAGTGATAATTCTCCAAGGGATCAAATCCACGTGGTAGACCAAAAGACAAAGACACCCATCACTCAGGTGTCATTCAAGGACCAAATCCATGCCTCCAAATTTAATGAAACTCGGTCCAACCAACATACCTGCAATACAGCTTTTCCTTGCAATGTTGAGACAGTGTCCCGTCACGCAGTGTCAAGTCGCACAGTGTCCAGCCGCGCCAGAAGGAAAACATATAACAAGCATGACGCCAGGGATCTTCACCAGCAAGACAGACGAAAACGTCACAGGAAGACGAAAGCACCATCCACTCTCAGACGAGACAGAGCACGAACACAACAATGGCTACAAGATGAGAAGGTAAAGAAACAGTTGCTAAACACCGGATCAACATGGTATCTCATGAATAAATTCCTTTTACATATTTACACCATCTCTACTTTCTAAGATAAACGTTTTATATCTACATTCAAAAGAGTTGAAAGTAAAGTCATTTCCTTTGCATTGTTAATGCACTCGTCGTTTTTACATCTTATGACATATTGTCACAGATAAGTATTCATGGAGAGAAGAAAAGTTCAGAAACGTCCATGACTCAGAATAATTCAGGCCAGCTGCCCAGACTGGAAGAACGTAAGTAATATCCGCATGAATCCTGGCAAACTGTTAACTGTTAACTGTCGTCATGTCCGGCCAGGGTTATCGGAAATCATCACGTCTTGCGATCAGAGGGTTCTTCATGGCGGTCTCATAATACTGCCACCTATTAGTAACGTTTGAAAATCAGAAACTATTGATTTTAGAAATTTTCACTGCAAGTCCAGACTTGGTAAGTTTCGTATAAATTTATATTTCGAGACGTGACGTCACAAATTTTACTGGCTTTGTCAAACCACTTATAGATACATCAATACCATTTTCCAGATATCATATCACATCAAGCTACCTTCAGTCTGGTTCCCGGGTCTGCTGCGCTACACTTGCCCGGGAACCAGGCTCCTCACCTCAGCATCTTTCACAGCTGTGAATCACACACACATATATGTACATTTGTTATTGTTTTTACCAGGTACCGCCCGCTCTTGCACCGCCTGTGTTGGCACTTTGCTTGAACACGCTGGTAGCAGCATTGACTTGATCGAACTAAAGCAGGTACTGTGTTATTCACTATTATACCTCACTTCAGTAAACAGAGTATGGTGTTTGTGATGTTTGTATCGTGTTTACTGAAGTATTGCCTGTCGTGTGGTATGGTTTGGTATGACAATCTGTAAAGATCTGTCAACAGCTTTCATTGTTTGACAGATATTTTACATTTAATAAATTTTTTTTATATATTTAGAGCAAACATTGACATACAGGTAACTATATAGTGAAAAGGTATTACAGACATAGATGCGTATATATACATAGTTATGACGCATTATTTATCCCACTATTGAACATATTTGTATTCTGAATTGAAACGTAAATATGGACTGACGTGGGTTTTTTTTCGTAATTAGAACATTGTCTTGGATTTGGGACCAGACCAGTTCCATGACGAAACAAGGACTATTTATGGAGCAATGGTTCATCTTCTTCCAAACAAGAAGGAATGGCAGCTGAAACGGTTAATGTAAGTTCTCCAGGCTGTTCATCAAGATATCAGGGTTTCATTGTTGTGCAATATGTTGTATAAATGGGGGCTTGTGACTTTAAAATAATTTGTTTCCCGTGATAGGAATGTAACATATGAACACAGGGGCTTGTAACCCTAGACACTGCCACCAAGGTATTTTCTGTCACTGACGGGGTTTTAGTACTAGTTTTTAGCTTTACAAGCCACTCTGCATACGAATATGATTAACCCAGAGGAATTTGTTTATCTGTCCAGAACAGTTCAGTGTTTCTTTACTGGGGCTTACTTTCTCAGGAGGGCGGTGGGGTCACACCGAAGACCAGGTTTCGATTGTCAACTTTGGCACAATGTGTGAAGACCATTTCTGGTGTCCCTCGTCGTGATATTGCTGGAATATTGCTAAAAGCTAAAACTAAACTCACTCACTTCCTCAGGCATGCCCCAGGTAATGGACGCCATGAGACATGTGTCCACAACATGGTCAGGGAACTGAAGGCCGAGGGCAAGAAGATGGGGCATCTGCTACACTATTTCTCCCAGGAGAAGACGAAGCGAGCGGATATCGTTAAGCTGATGACCCAGATACATCAGTGTGATTTCTGCACAAACATTGCAGCGGATGTCATCTGAGCTACATTTAAGACCACACTGGCTTTTGTTCATCGATGGCCTTTAGTATTTGATGGCCTCACTTCTTTCATTGTCGTAGTTGTTTAATCAGAATTATAAATATCAAGCCTTTGTTAACTACATTGATAGTTGTCAACATGCAGTAAAGCTTCATGCTAAAGTGTCTCCTTTATGAGCACATATGCACCCTCTCATCATAGTTTTGTCTGCTTTCGAATTAGGAGTATGTAAATTATCTTTAATTATTTAGATTACGGTTACAAATATATGTTTATTATGGTCCTTAGTCTCAAATGTAGGTTTACCTGGCAATAGATTATACAACGTGGATTCTGAACCAACATATGATGATGAATTTCAATATTCAGTTTAAAGAAAGAATTGCATCAGGCCTTGGCTTCTTCAGAGAAGCAGATTTCGACTGGGTTCCTGATGACGTGTGAAATATAGTTTGACACAGTGCGAATTATGTAACTGATAAGGTTCAGACAGTTTCCAAGTATTCGTCTTTTCTATTTGTTATGATTAAGGAAATGGTTTAGTCTTTTTTATTTGTGATGATTAAGGAAATGATATAGTCTTTTTTATTTGTGATGATTAAGGAAATGGTTTAGTCTTCTTTATTTGTGATGATTAAGGAAATATTTTAGTCTCTTATTTGTGATGATTAAGGAAATGGTTTAGTCTTTTATTTGTGATGATTAAGGAAATGTTTTAGTCTCTTATTTGTGATGATTAAGGAAACGTTTTAGTCTCTTATTTGTGATGATTAAGGAAATGGTTTAGTCTTTTATTTGTGATGATTAAGGAAATGTTTTAGTCTCTTATTTGTGATGATTAAGGAAATGTTTTAGTCTCTTATTTGTGATGATTAAGGAAATGGTTTAGTCTCTTTTATTTGTGATGATTAAGAAAATGGTTTAGTCTCTTATTTGTGATGATTCAGGAAATGGTTTAGTCCTTTATTTGTGATGATTAAGGAAACATTTTAGTCTCTTATTTGTGATGATTAAGGAAATATTTTAGTCTTTTTTATTTGTGATGATTAAGGAAATGTTTTAGTCTCTCTCATTTGTGATGATTAAGGAAATGTTTTAGTCTCTTTTATTTGTGATGATTAAGGAAATGGCTTAGTCATTTATTTGTGATGATTAAGGAAATGTTTTAGTCTCTTATTTGTGATGATTAAGGAAATAGTTTAATGTTTTATTTGTGATGATTAAGAAAATGTTTTAGTCTCTTTCATTTGTGATGATTAAGGAAATGTTTTAGTCTCTTTTATTTGTGATGATTAAGGAAATATTTTAGTCTTTTATTTGTGATGATTAAGGAAATGTTTTAGTCTCTTATTTGTGATGATTAAGGAAATATTTTAGTCTTTTTTTTGTGATGATTAAGGAAATATTTTAGTCTTTTATTTGTGTTGATTAAGGAAGTGTTTTAGTCTCTTTTATTTCTGATGATTAAGGAAATGTTTTAGTCTCTTATTTGTGATGATTAAGGAAATGGTTTAGTCTCTTATTTGTGATGATTAAGGAAATGGTTTAACGTTTTATTTGTGATGATTAATTACATGTTTTAGTCTTTTATTTGTGACCATTAAGGAAATGTTTTATTCTCTTTTATTTGTGATGATTATGGAAATGGTTAGTGGAAGGAAACATGTGTCTTTGTCAGCCAAGCTCACATAGATACGGCTAAATATCAGGATATTGTAGTGGTCCTTATGTACCTTTATTTGATCAATTAGATACTTTTACTAGTTACATTATTTTTGTATTGTGATGATTTATATCGTTTTCTAAACAGGCTTTTTTCAATGTGTGTTTCTTTGTGATGTAAAATCTCTCCTTTCTTATTCGCTATGTCAGATTTTTTTTTATAATTCAATAAAAAATAATCTTTGCTTATTAGCTAGCATTGATGCGTTTGTTTCTTGTTACTTTTACAAGATCGTACGTTTTGTTTGTGGTTGAAATCCTTTTATTGTCACAAAAGACAGCCTCCTGATATGCACATGTACATTAAATACAGTTTCAGTAGAAATAAACGAATTGATAAGAAATAACTTTCTTTGGGAAAAAATAACCAAGATCAAACTTCACTTCACTAAGTCGGACTATGGTTTCGGGTCCACTTGAAAAGGAAAAAGGCGGCCTTGTGGCATTATTTGGGAATTTTGTTAAATCAACTTACGAGCGGTAAACTGTGTCAGAGTGTGTCTGGAGTTTGAATCTTACCTAATTGGCTCTGTATTGTGAAATATGGTAATAAGGAACAAAATATTGGTGGAAGGGAGATAACTCCATTTTCTTTAGCGGTATGCAAGGTGAGCATGCTGCTGGATAAAGGGGAATAACTCTGGGGTTTTGAAGGATATTAGAAGGTTGTAAATTTTTCTCAAATATAGGCTCAACTGCACAGTATCAACAACCTGGACACTAACGCCAAACAGAGGTCGTATACCAACCCCCCCTTTTGTCCTGAAAGTTTATTAAATGACCATTGAAACTCGGGTGAAAATGAAGTGTGCACCCTACCTTTTTCTCCAATAGTGTGCACACCCACCCCCACCCACCCCACCCCCACCCCTCTCAAAAGCTGTATCCGCCCCTGTGGTGGTCTGTAAATAATCAAGTCTGGACCAGACAATCCAGTGATAAACAGCATGAGCATCGATCTACATAATTAGGATACGATGACATGTGTCAACCAAGTCAGCAAGCCTGACCACCCGATCCCGTTAGTCTATTTTACGACAAGCATGGTTTCTGAACATTAATTCTAAAACAGATCTTCACGGGTTGTGGGTATATAAGTGCTTCAATGGTGTCATCGTGTCACAATGCACAAAGTTTGCCTTCATGTTTCGATTCAGGAAGAACAGCCAGAAACAGCCAACTAAGCACTGTCACATTTAGACAGATACAACAGTTTAGCTTTCAATAAGCTGCAGTTGCAATGAGCCAGATGAAGCGACAGAGACCTTGGCTATCTGCAATGGTGCATGCCTCTTTCACACAGTTCCTCAGACTGTTTATTGTCTGATTATTATATGGAGACCTTTAGCTTGTAATAGAGATAAGATGAAGCTGATGAGGCTAGCCTTAGCGTTGTACGCATACCAGATGAAAGACTACACAACGCATAATGTGGATGACAATGAGCGCAGTGTGGATGGCGCCGACGGGACCGGATATATAGTTTAGCTATTTGCAGCCCTCCGCCGTGGAAAAGCAGACGGGCAAAGCATAGGCAAGTTTGTACTTCCTCCCTTGGGGATAGCAGTAAGGCATTGCACTTCTTCCTCCCGCGGAGACAGCAGGCAGGAAAAGCAGGCTGGTAAGGCTAAACTTTGGTACTTCCTCCCTTGCGGAGACAGCAGGCAATAAAAGCAGGCTGGTAAGGCATTGGAAGGTTTGTTCTTCCTCCCGCGGAGACAGCAGACAGGAAAAGCAGGCTGCTAAGGCATTGGAAGCTTTGTACTTCCTCCCGCGGAGCCAGCAGGCAGGAAGGTTTTGGCTGCACTGTAAAGGTAGGAACCAAGTATCCATATTTTAAACTGATTTGGTGTTACGTCCCGTCGGCACCATGCCAAACGGCCCACATGCTGCCCTGCTGCTGGACGGCGGTCGGGGCTGCCATCCACAATGAGTTAAACAGTTAAAGGGGGAGTAGGGGATAGGGCGCAAAGAGGTTTCTCTAATGCTTAGTTGCCATGCAGTGCTGCAGAATGGCCCGATGTTGGGCCGCCATGCCCAGCTTGGATAAGTGCACTCCGACGAGGTACTGGGCGAAGGCCCAGGCTACGTCGCTGCAGCCCGAGGTGTTATAACTGGAGCCAGTCACCCACGATGGCCATGCAACCTGTTAAGTTATATGTCATGTCTGGAGATGTCCTAGGAAGACTCCAGATAACATGAAACTGTGGTGGGAGACGAGACACTTTATTCCATGTTGGTTTTGCCTTGGCCTACACAGACGCACGCTGCCCATGGACCAGTCGTTGTGTACAGACTCTTAGGGAGTAATCATTATGCAACATCTCCCTTTCTTTAGAAAAGTAAAGATAGCAATTAACACTATCAGCAAACGAATTTAAACAAATGCTAAACAAGTTAAAATGAACAAATTAAAGTCTATATCTCTTTCTTGAGAAATTAAAGTTTTTGCTGAAAAGCAGGACCACACGTCATATCTTCCTCCTTTTTTTTCTTTTAAGGCACAAAGTCCTGTATCCCAGGGTGGTGGTCTGACCACCCCTGCCTCCTCTCGTTCTGATCTCATGACCAGGTGCTGTGCCATGAACAGAACTGTCCATGATCTAGGAGTGTTCACAGGAGTGTTCACATCAAAGTCTACAGGAGTTTTCAAAATTTTTCTGGGAGTTTTCACAAGGGTTTCACAGGAGTGTTACCAGGAGAGTTCACAATTGACTGAAACTCTTTGTCGTGACCTTTCATCCATTCTCTGCTCTTCCAAATCCAGTTCGACATCTTTAGTCTCAGGGGCAGTCTCTTGAGATTTTCTTAGATGACGTCTATTTCTCCAGAAGAGATCTTCCATCTTCTGTACGTATGTCATACGATCGTACATCCACTTGCTGTTCTACAACAGCTTTCTTCCATTTCTTTTTGTCGACTGAACCCGGCTTCACCGGAACTATCTCCATCTCTCAGTTCTGAAAGTTCAGCTGCACCGCGATGTGTAGTAGTAAAGCTTGTTTGGACCTCTTGCTTGAAAGTGCGGCAGGGACGTTTTCAATAGTTTTTGGCTGCAGCAATCGACTTGACGTTGGTAGCCGTTCTCGTTCTCGCTTAAACAACCTTTGAACTGGCGAGCTGCCTACACCGTCGCCAGTCGGCACATTTCTTAAGTCAAAAGGGCCAGAAGGGTCTGACTGTGCATGCTGAAGACTTACTCATGGGTCTTTTGACGATCTTCACAGCACTCTCCACTTTCCCATTCGACTGTGGGTACCTGGGTGATGAAGTGATATGGTCAAACTCATACTCTGTTGCAAATGTATGGAAAGCTTCAGAATTAAAGGGAGGTCCATTGTCTGACACAATCTGATTGGGAAGTTAATGCCTCGCCAAATGGGATTTCAACTTTTTAATGATTTCAGGTGCCCTTTTATCATGCAGTCTGTCAACCTCAAAATAGTCAGAGTAGTAGTCAACAGTTTCTCCCATGGACGACTAGGTATTTCATGACTGACCAATGGCTCTCGTCTTTGATCCTGTTGCAGCGTATTGCAAGTATCACACTTGCTGATGAAATCTGTGAGGTCAGCGGCCATATTGGGCCAATACACAGACTCTCTGGCTCTTCTGATACAACCTTGTATCCCCAAGTGACTGTAGTGAATTCTTTCCATGATGCCAGGGCGGATACTGACTGGCACAACAACACGTTCACCCTTGAACACTATGCCGTTTTGAACAGAGAGCTCATCGCGAAAGGGGAAAAAGACCCTGGCACACCATGGCACATCATCTGACGACGTTGGCCAGCTGTCCTGAATCAGATCCTTCAGTATCGTCATTGATTTGTCTTCCAGAGTTGCTTTTTGTAACTGGTCAATTCGTTCCTCAGATATTGGCACATACTCAACCATGTTGATGGATTCAACGTCAAAAGCTGTCTGACATCGAACATCAACAGCAAACTGTATCTCCGTCATCAGTCTCAGTATGTTTCACATGTGGAAGATATGCTCTACTCAGAGTGTCAGCAAAAGAACATTTGAGATCCCGTTTTGTAGATGACCTCAAAATCGTACTTCTGAAGTCATTACATCATGCGTTGGAGACGCTTCAGAGCACACAACAGACTTTTGCGCAGTATTGACTCCAATGGCTTTGTGGTCCGATTCCACGACGACCTTCCGTCCGTAGACATACTGTTCAAATCGTTCCATGCCAAAGACAATCGCCAGCATTTCTTTCTCTGTATCTGAGCATATTGTTTCTCAGTGTTGGTCAAGATCGAGATGCATATGCTACAGGCCGACCATTTTTGGATCAGACAAACTGCCAGTCCATTTTTGTGATGCATCACGCTGAAGGCTTGTCTCGCCGGTCATTGTCAAAGTACTTCAGTACAGGTGGTTTTCAGACAGAATATGTTTGATTTTTCCAAACAATTGCCATGAACTTGCTCATCCACCTGAAGTTCATCGCTTTCAGCAGATCCTCAGAGGTGCAGTCACTTCAGACAGGATTGGGTACAAATTTCTGAACAAAGTTCACCATCCCTAAAATGCCTGAATACCCTTAACTATCAGTTGGTGTGGGCATGTTTGTGCATTGCTTCAACTTTCGTGTGATCAATCATTTAATCCATCACGGACGCATTACGACATGTCCCAGATGAGCACCTCAGTCAGTTTCAGTTTCAGTCTCTGGATCTGTTCAGTTTGATATTTCTGTTCCTGCATCGATCAAGGAACTTTGACAACTTCCTCATCATGATCAGCTTCAGCCACTTCATAAGTGTCTCAGCAACATAGATCAGAACATCATCATGTACAGCACGTACTCCATCCAAATACATATTGCCTCATTCAAACGGCGCTGAAACTCCTCAGGTGCTGAAACTGACAACCCGAATGGCATTCGTGTAGCCACCTGTAACGGCCCAAGGTGTTTCAAATGTTGTCAAGAAACTGCTTTCCTCCTCAAAGCTGGATATGCCAAAATCCATTTTTAGGCATCTGCTAAAGTAAAGAAGCACTTAGTTTGATAATTCCGGCAGAATGTCATCAATTGTCTTTATTGGATAATGATTCCTCTTGAGAGCTTGATTCAGTGGTTTAGGATCTATGCAAATCCTTCATCTTGTCAGTACCCTGTTTCTTGACCACAACAAGAGAGCAGAGATCCAGTCAGGTAGGAACATTCACAGGGGTGATGATCTTCAAGATCAGCCAGTCTTTCAAAGTTCAGCCTTGAGTTTCTGTTGTAAGGCAAGTGGAAACTTACGACATGGTAGCTGGACTGGTGTCACAGTCTCATCTACTTCAAAACGCAACAAGCCATCAAGTGTGCCCTCTCCCTCAAATACATCCTTGTAACGATGGATCATGTCGATCAGGTCCAATCTTGCTAACTCTGTAGAAACATCTCCACTACCTGAGATCTGGAAAATGTTCTCAAAGTTCACAGTGATCAACATTTGTTGAACAGCTATTGCACCAAGTATTGGTGGTGAGCCTCTGTCCTCGTTATCAAGAATTCAATGGTTGTATTCACCCTGATTCCTGGGATTTTTTGACAGTCACTTCACACTTGCCAACAGTTTGAGATTTCACTCATTGTACATTCGAAGAGTAGTGAAGTCATTGACCTGTGTTTCCAACTTTCCAGGTGGGGATCCTGAAACACATTAGCGTAGATAGTCTCTGGCAACACATTGACAGTATTGATCCACAATCTAACTGAAATTTGACCTCAGTTTCCTTGATGAAGAGGACAGCAAAATCTTCCGTAAATACTGTTGACTTTCACAATGTAATTGAACACTGTTCACATTTTCAACATCCACTGATAAAATATATTCATCCTCAGTATCTTCATCACTCAGTAGTTGAACATTGGCTTGACTCGACCTTTGGCACACATAAGCAAAATGATTTGGTCGTTTACATTTGTTGCAAATTCTTCCCCATGCTGGACATTCCTTCCTGCCGAACACATGACTGCGTCCACAAAATTTGCACTGTAGAGACTGATCGCTTCTGGTAGTCAATCCAGGTTTAGCGGTTTCCTTTCCTTTGGGTTTTTGTAACCTCTAGTTTTACTGATAGCTTGCATCCTCAGTGTTTGATAGAGATTTTTAGTCCTAGCAGCTGCTCTTCTCTCATAGGACCTACAGACGTCAATACAATCTTTGAGTGATAGGTTCGAAGACTGCAGCAGTCTCTTGCGAGTGAGTTAATCACAAATGCCCATCACCATTCGATCCCCTGATGAGACTATCTTCAAGCGTTCCATAATTGCATGTTTTAGCTAGAGACCTAAGTGTTTGCTACATAAAGTATCAACAGATTCC